>NC_081408.1:558877095-559122095 GCF_030272615.1 Cryptomeria japonica | reverse complement strand
AAATATGCTAGTATGGTCTCTACCACTGATATATTTGTGGAATAAAATCTGAGCCCACTTGAGGTGGGGAAATCTAAACATTCTCCAGACTAATTTTGCTCCTAGCGCTCTACTCTTATCCTTAATATTTTTAATCCCTATGCCACCTTCTGACCTTGGCCTACAGATCTTATCCCAAACCATGAGGGAGATCTTCTTCTTATTCCTAGTACCCTGCTAGAAGAAAGACTTAAGATGTTTACTCAACTCTTCCTTTTTGGACTCTGGGAGGTTAATACACGATAAATGATAGATTGACATTGATGCCAAAATTGATTTAACCATAGTCGCTCTGCCTGCAGAGGATAGCCACTTTCCTTTCCAGGTTGCAACCTTCTTCTTAATCCTGTCTATCACTGAATCTCACAACTTTGAAGATCCATTACCCTTATCCAAGGGCAAACCTATATATTTGCAGGGGAGCCTACCCATATTAAAATTTAGAACTTTGCAGATATCTACTTGTAAGCACTCCCTGGTGTTGAAAAAGAAGACCTCAGATTTAGTCAGATTAATTTCTTGTCCTGAAGCCCTAGAGCAAGAATCTAGGATATGCTTATAAGCTATAGCCTCCCCTATATTACTAAGCCCATATAGCATGGTATCATCCACAAATTGTTGGTGCATAGTTGGATCTAAGTTGCTAGTAATCCTTATTCCTGAGATCTGATTTCTTTCCCTGACTCTAGAAATAGCTCTGCCTAGTGATTCCTCCATGATGATGAAAATGAAAGGGGATGTAGGATCTCCTTGTCTTAGACCCCTGGATGAGCAGAAAAAGCCCTCCGGGGTACCATTGACCAACACCGATAATTTAGGCATCGAAATACATTCAAATATCAAATTAATCCATGAAGAGAATAACCCAAAGGCTTCTAGGAATTTGCATAGGAATCTCTAGTCCACCTTGTCATAAGCCTTTCTAATGTCTAATTTTAAAAGCATGCTAGGGATTCCATTCTTTTGGACAAAATGTATGGCCTCTTGAGCTATTATGAACCCATCATAAATAGACCTTCTAGGAACAAAAACCGTTTGTTCCTCGCTAATCAAAAGAGGAAGGAGTTTCCGAAGCCTATTAGCCAAGGTCTTGGTAAAAAGCTTATAGATGGTGTTACATAGTACAATTGGTCTGAACTCATCAAAATAATCAGGCTTTTCCTTCTTCGGGATGAGGGCCAAGAAAATATTGTTGATTTCTTTGAGAATATTACCTTAATTCCTCATACCTTCAAGAGCACACGTCACCTCCTCCCCTATGAAGGACCAACATTTTTCAAAAAGCCAGTCGAAAAGCCATCAGGACCAGGGGATTTCTCTGGATTCATCTGCATTAGGGATGCTTCTACTTCCGATAAAGATAATTTTGCAGTAAGACCTTGGGTATGTTCCTTACTGAGTAATTTGGGTATAAATTTCAGAATCTTATCTTGATCTGAACAGTAAGGGCTCAAATCTATGCTAAGAATATTGGAAAAAAAATCTACTGCCTCCTTAGAGATAAGCTTGGGATCTACCACCTCTAAGCCACTGATGGTCTTAATCTTAGAGATTTTTTTAATGGCTCTCCTTAGTTTGACACTATTATGAAAGAATTTAGTATTCTTATCTCCCTCATCCAGCCAAGTTTCCCTAGATTTTTGTTTCCAAAAGACCTCCTCTTTTGCTAGGAATTTTTTTTGTTGTTCAAGAAGTAGTTCCTTTTCTCTAAGAAACATAACTTCATCCATCCCCCTCAACATAACTGCTTTATTTACTTCCTCTAACTCTTCTTCCACCTATGACTTCTTGTCAAATATATTCTTGAAGTCTTCCCTATTCCATACAATGAGTTTTTGCTTGATTATCTTAAGCTTATTGACTACCTTAAAGATCCTGGCCCTATAAACCTTTGCTTCCTTCCACCAAACCTCTAAAATCCTGAGAATATTATCATCTTTTAACCATATTTGTTCAAATTTGAAAGGACATATTCTAGGTCCTGAGTCCAAAAGAATGTTAAGTTGAATCGGGAAGTGATTCGAGCCCGAAAAGTGTAAGATTGAGGCTTCTAAGGTATATGGAAAATTGATGAGACTGCCTGATAAAAAGAATCTATCTAATTTCTTTGCAATATTACTAAAACGTAACCTTTTGTTATTCCAAGTAAAGGCATCCTTAACCATGTTAATCTCTACCAAGCCACTACGATGACTCCAATCTAGAAAATCTAGAGTAGCTCTAGAGGTTTTGCCTTTGCCTCCTCATTTCTTAGATTGATTAGTAATAGCATTGAAGTCACCTCCTATGATACAAGTCTGTTCCTAGGTTCTTCTTATGAATTCCTCAATTTCCTTCCAAACCCTTTTTTTGTCCGCATTCTATGTTGGTCCATAAACATTGATAATAAGAAAGTCAAGTTTATGTTTAAAATTGGTAACTCTGCCACTGAGCCAATTATCATGAGATTCTAATAATGAGAAACCAATATTGTGAGGATCCCAAATCATAGCCAGACCCCCAGAGGCTCCGATAGCTGGTAATCCTGTAATATGTCTGAATTCTAATCATTTCCCAAAAGAGGCTAAATCATCTTTCTCTAGTTTAGTTTCTTGTAAACGTAACTAAATAAAAAATAGAGGTAGAAAGACAATGTTTAACAATCTGTTGCTTGTTAGGGGCATTTAAACCCCTAACATTCCATGATAAAACCTTCATGGTGTTGTGGGAAGGACCTTCCCCTTCCCAGCATGGAACATATCCGTGAGTTTAACCCGACCCTCAGCTTCTCCATCATTAGCTCTTAACTTAGATAGGGACTTCCTGCCCCTCTTCTTACAATGTTTTGCACAGTCAAGTGTAGCCTTTTCCCCATCCCATTGTTCAATACCTAAGACATCAAAAGTCTCACCATTTTCTTTGTCATTTAATTCCACTATAAGGGCTTCCATTTTGGTGACCTTAGGAGGATCAATAGAATTCATAATTCCTTTCATTAAAAGCCTTTTTTGTAAATCTACCTCTTCTGTATCAAAAATTTTCCAGGATATCCTCAGTAACTAAGTCACATAAATAGTTGATAATGCAATTTACCTCCAATTATTTTTGATCTAAGTCCTCCATGCGTTCATCCTCTTCCAATCTATCAGGAGCCACCATCACATCTTGTTGGGGGGAACTAATTGCTTCCCGACTTCCCAAGGCCTTTGCACCAAAATCCAAATCAGGATTGAGTGCCATATCCCCCACCACAATAGTATCCTGACGAGCATTGTCATGACTGAGTACATCCTCGTTATCCTTAGATAAATCTTTGATTATTTCATTATCTCCTTCCACTAGAGCAAAAATGCCCTTACCCTCCTCCATGTCAATCTCCCTTCCCTCACCTTTATTCATAATGATCCTTTCCTTAACATGAGATAGAAAGGGAGAAGAATTCACCCAACCAGCAGTACCCTGATCACCCACATTTCTCCATCCTCTACCTCATCAGAATGCCTTGCCGAAGGGGAACTATCCATAATGACAAACCCACCCTTTTCCTCATTGAAATGTATATCAAGCTTTGGATCCTCCATAGGGTACTTATGAGAGGGCATAACCACCGAGTCTGGTTTTTCTGCTAAATCTAAAACCTCTCTATAGATTTCAGGGTAAATTAAGAAAGAGGACTCACTAGTTATTATTTCCATAGGGCTGAATGAATTAACATTAATATCCATATTAACAATCATTACACAATTTGAATACATTCCTCCTTTATCACTAATCTTTATGAATTTTCCTAATTGATTACCTATTTTCCTTATAATTTCTTTATCCATTAATTCTACTGGTAAGTTAGGGATCATAACCGGTCTGTCTACTTTACATGATTCTAATTTACATGGATTGAAATTAGGTTACCAATCAAAAAATTTAAAATCATATCCTTTAAAAGTCAAATATTTACCTATTAGGAATTCATTCTTATGCTTGGCATTTCTGCAATCAATATAAAGAAAGCCTTCAGAAAAGATAGTAATACTCGCTATCCAGTTGAAGGAAGATTTTAACCAATCTGCGATGATCTCTATTGGGACCCCGAGTCCACACCATCTTTCAAAAACCCCGAAAGTCTTGCATGTTTGTTGAAGCCTTTCCACCAAATTGTCCTTGATTTCCAATGTGATCTTGCTTCCTAATTTAGGGTTTATCTCCAGATTCAGTTTAGACTTCATGGGTTTGGAAGGATGCAAAGAATTGGGTATCTGACAACCGTCATCATATATTTGAGGTCTAGCTTTATTAAAGCTGGATCTCCAACTATCCAAAAGATTAATATTTTTTAGGGGCTTATTCTGGGGAACCAGTTTTGAACAACCTCCCTCAAGATTTGGCAGGTGGGTGAATCTGTTGGAAATGGCAGGCCTATGGGAACCTTCCAGGCAGAGGGTATTCTATTTACCTATGTAATCGCCTCCTGCCCTAGATTTAATCAACAATCTCAAGCCCTTTCTTTCTGCCTTTTGAATTCTTTTAGATTTCACCGTTTGCCATTCTAAAATAGATTTCGGTTGAGGGAGGGGAGCCCAGTTCCCCACATTAAAAACTTGAGCATATTTTGTATGCCCAAAAAACCATTTCTGCCACTCAATGTCTAAAAATTTTCGCGGATATAGGCGCAGAGCCATTTTTTTAGAAGTATTATGGTCAAAGTGTTTATGGTACTGATAAGTGTGTCTATGGTTTATCGACGCGTCTATGACAAAAATAAGCACGTATAGGTGTAGTGCCCCTCTTGATTCATCCTTTATGAGAGGATGTGATAAATACTTTTGGATTTGTTCATGCTCTTGATTCCTCTTGTTTCATTCTTTATATTTATACTCTTTGACATTAGTGGATTCATTATGATTACTATGACGATGCTGACTCTATGCTCTGGTTTGATTATTGAAGATAGGTGAATAATTAGCTTCATGGTTATTTCACTAGTTAGGACACGAGGTTCATGCTTATTTTTTATGATGATTTATCTTAGACATTTCATATTGGCAGATGATACATTATGGTTTTATGTGGGTGATGATGTACTCAGGACTATTGTGATGATTGGACATGTTTAGATATTTAGAAGCACTCATTAATTGCGAGGTGGTTTATATTGCTTATGATGTCATCATGTTATGTGCTAGCCCTACTTCATGCTTATACTAGATATGTTGTGGCTATTGATGATGTTGTGATTGTTCTACTACTGTGTTTGTGATAGGGACTATGTCGTATCACTCGTTATGAGCATGATATGACGTCGTGATTCTCTTTCACTTGTCTGATTATTTTGCGATATATGAAATTATATATGTTGTCTTGTGAATATTGGTGGTTGTAGGATTGCAGGTACTACACATCGACTCCACCTAGACTAATAGGTTTGAGTGTGTCTTTAATCCCAATGGCAAGTTGATCGGAGGTGACATGAGTTCCTACTATACACTCTAGACTTAGTTGGCACCTTGTCAGTTTTAGTGTTTAAATCTTGGTTGTCTTGTTGGATTCCTTGTGGTCTCGGTTTGATTGTTGATTTCTGATTGAGGCTATTGCTATGCATAGCCTTGTGTGTAAGTAATTTGTAGTACCCCTGCCCTAATCAATTTCTAATCTCGGTTTGACCTAAGTTAGTTTAACATATTATAGTGTTATAATCAGATGTTTTGATTTTAGTGCATACCTGTTATTGTGGTTTTCACACCGGTTTGTATGCAAGTTAATTAATTCTCCTATTTCGTGTCATTATCTCGGGATAACACTTTCATTAAATTTATATATGTATGCATGTATGACTCTTGGTTGCAGGAGATTTCAGGTACATTACCGCATGAGTGTGAGGTTCGTCTCCACCTGGAATTGCAGGTTTGAGTGTACCTCTTTAATCCTTAGAGTTGGATTAGGTGGTCATAAGATCCTTGTTTGACCATAATCATGCTCAAGTGAGCATCGTCAGTCGTCCGTCAGTTTTCCCTTTTGGTTGGGTTGCGGGTCATCTGTTTGTTTGGCATTCTCGAGTTGCGTGTTTGGTGTGTATGGTTAAATTGAGTAATTAATCCTTAATCTGTGAATTTGATTTAATGTGTGTTTTCGCATCAGTATTTTGGGGACTAAATTAAATAGGTTCCCTTTTATCGTTCGATTCAGTTGGTAGCAAGTTCAATAAAATGGTTAATTTCAATGTTAAATTTATTATGTTTATGATGTTGGAAAAGAAAGATTTAAATTTAATTGGAATAGAATTAATTTTATCTTCTTGACAGTTTGGAAATAGAAAGGTTAATTTTAGTTATTTGGAAAAATCGATTTTTAAATTGAAAAGCAAGTTAATTTATTGATATAGTTGGAAAAGAATGATTTTTGTGAATTATTTTAAATAAAAATATTTTAATTCCAAAAATAAAATTTTGGTCAAACTTCTCCCATTTAACCTAGAATTTTGAAAAATATTGGGAGATTGATTTTTTTGGAAAATATTTTTGGATGGAGAATTTGGGGGTTTTTGGAGGAGAAGGAATTTCTTGAGATGGAGGATTGGACTCTTCAGTAAATCTCATCCAGGATTGCGTATGGAGGTAGGAATTTGGTTATCAATTTGATTATTGTTTTAAAAGAATGGACTTGGATGTTCTTCATGTAGTTTTGTTGTAAATCCTCCATTGATTGCCCTCAAGATTAGGAATCATAGTGGAATTAGTGAAGGTTGGTTGATTGCTTGAATCTTTGTTTGAAAAATGAGTTGCCTTGTGCCAAGAAAAAAATTGCTTATTGGAAAGGTTTTTCAACAAATTCTCTCTTTTTTAAAAAAACCTCTTCTTGCTGGAAATTTTTATTTTAAGTCTCAATATGAGACTGTATAAAAAAATAAAAAAATAAAAAAATGGGGGTTTGTTTCTTTTAGAAAAGAAAATCATAAAACAAAAATATGTATATTTCAAAATCGAATTTGTTTTAAAGAAAATATCGAAATTTTATTTGAAAAAAAATTAAATATTTTTGATGGGGTTGGAGGGGTGGAGAGAGGAGGCTCGACCCGCCGCCTCCTCCCCCTACGCAGGCTGCAGCTAGCTGCGACCCCTGCGGTGGCCTTAGGTTCCCCCGCGGTGGCTGCGTGGGCACCGTGGGCCCTGCGTCCCCTGCGGTGGCGCCGCCGCGGCTAGGGCACGACCACCCAACCCTCATGTAAGGGAGGTGGGCCCGGCCGCCCTCGCTGCCCTCTCTTTTGTTTTTTTATTATTATTTTTTTTTAGTTAAAAAAAAAGTTTATTAAATTTAAAGTTTTTTTATAAGATGTTTAATTAATTATTAATTATTATTAATATATATTTATTAATAGAAATATATATATATATATATTAATTAATATAAATAAATAAATATATATATATATATATATATTTCTATTAATTAATATTAGATTTGAAAGTTGTGCATTATTAAAGTATTAATAATATATATTTTATTAATGAAAATTTATATATATATATATATAGGGAAGTATCTTTTTGGAAAAAGATAGAATATTATTTAAATTGGAAATTTTTTGAGATAAAATATACATTATTCAGGAATATATATATTATTTGAAGATTTGAATGTTAATAGGTCTTCTGGAAATGTTAAAAATGAATATTTTTGTCATTGGACATTATGAATTTAAACGATATGCTTTTGGTATAATTGGAAATTTAATTAAGTATCATTTGGAAAAATTGTCAAGTTCCTGATGTGTTCATTTAGTAAAATAAATGGTTTAATCATACTTTTCCTCTATTTAGGGAAATAGACAAACGGTACTATTGCAATTAAGGTATTGTAATCACCTGGTAATGATGATTTCCTGTTAGTGTATTTTGGAAACTTAGATCATTTAGAAAACTTGATCGACATTTAATGTTTAAACCAATTTGGTAAAAGATTGTATCTGCAGGTTATTGCCTATGCGAGTTTAATTTCTGTATTCGCTTTTGCTTAAGTAATGGCAAGCCTTGCTTTGTTGATTGGACCCTGTCGTATGGTTGATTTGGGTACCTATTTCTGTCCTCGGTCTCGAGTTGACTGTTAATTTGTTGTGGTGTTGTATTGGTCATATCCTTTATCTGGGTGTCGAATGATGATTCGTGGTTGACCATAGTTGGTCAGGTCTCTGGTTAGAGTACCGTCAGTAAGTGTACCTCTTTTGAGTCGTGTTTGACCAGATGGATGTTCCCTCCTTTTTGAACTCCGTTTGCTTGACCATGTGTGTTCCTTGGTTTCTGAGGTCGCTTGAGTATAGTCTAGTGTAGTATGGGAAAGTGGCTTTTGATTGGGGGCCGCGCCGGAAGTGGCTATTGGGTAACCCATCGAAAGTGAGTCTAATAAAGTGATAACCTAACAATAGATTAGAATGTTAATCTCTAAGTAAGATAATTGTGCCTCACACATGGGATGAGTGCTAACATAGACTCGACATGCTGTGAGAAGGCCTGAAATGGCAAACCATCATCCTTGTCTTCACGAAAGGATGTGTGGGTCCACATGAGGCTTGGATGGGCCAAAGGTTCGGATTAGGTTGCGAGGGTAACCCAGTGTATGGGGCCGAAACCTATGAAGACCTGCCATGGTAACCATACCAGGTTGTGTGATGACACTTGTCCCTACGTTCGCTAGTATGTGGTTGTATGGTCTTGATAGGAGCACCTTTTGTGGAGTCATCATGTTGTTTATGCCCTTGTGAGTACCTGGTTTCATGCTATACCGTGGGTTGCGATGACTTAGTTTTGTGGATGCTCCGGTGGACCTTTGTATTTTCTTTGATCATGTTCAGTTGGATCCTTTTCTTTTCAGGGATCGTTTATGAATTTATTGATCGATGTGGTCGTTTGTATATTGGTTATGTTTTGCCTTGGTGGTAGGATTGTAAATTATGAGAACCTCATGTATTCTTAACTTTATTAATTATCAGAGGGGTCTTGCAGTTGAGCAGACCCGAAGATGTATCCCTTTAGGGGTGAACTCCGAGATCATCTTGGTGTTATGTGATGCTTTTGTTCTTATGTTTCATGTTTAGTGTTAGCATGTATGAATGACATTTTGATAGAATGTATAAGTGGATAAGATGAAATTAATTTTAAATGCATGTATGCAGTCCTCTCTTAGATGCAGTAAATTGGATCATGAATGAATGTAGCTTAGTATAATGGAATATATTCAGTTGTTGTTAAGGAAATTAAGTATGCATGGAAAGATCTCATAAGTTTATGATGAAATTCTTGTGTGTTAGAATATTAGATGCATGGCTTATATTTTAATGAAAAGCTTGAATGTAAGGTATGAATAAATCATAATGGATAAACATTAGCATGTGATTTATATTTTCATCTTCTGAAAGAAATTGTCCTTGTTTAAGAATTATCTCGTTATAAGATAATCAACTTATTGGATTTATTAGTGTGAGTTAAGTTAAATGTGTAATTAAGTAATCACGTTGGGAAACTCTTTAGGTGTTAGTTGATATCTTCTGCTATGTAATCTGAATCTTTGATATCTTGTTGTATCTTAATGTTGTGTAACTTAAAAAAAAAAAATTATTGCACTCTATTCTTGGGTTTTAGCTTTAGTCCTTCGGGGCTTCCTGGCGAGGCATTACATAATTATTTGTTCATGTGAATTTTGTATTATTATGGCATTAGTATATTTTGTGGATTATAATATTTGGCATTTATAATTATGCATGAAAGATTATTTATTTATTATATTTTATATGTATGTGGGAGGTATTAATGGTATTGAGTTTAAATTATATAATTTGAGCACTTATGATTATATATGCATTCAATTATTTATTATTGGTTATTTGGAGTTGTGGAAATTGATTAAAATGATGGTTGGTACGAATATAAATATATATAAATATATTTATTTATTTATTGGGAGCTTATAATAAATGAATGATTATTGGATGGAATTATATTTATTCGTACATTTAATTATTTGTTTATTGCTTATTTATTTATTTATTGTGGGTTTATCTATTTATTGGATATTTATTTATTTATTTACTTACCCCTCATTGTGATTGGCCTTGTTGGGAGTTGTGTTTGTGAGTTAGTATTATTTAATTGTTTATTTATTAATATTTATTTTGTGGATTTAATTGTGTGTTTATATTTATTTATGCTTATGGTTTATTTATTTGTTTATTTATTGGTATTTGGTTTATTTTTACTATTTACCCCTTTTATTTACTTATTTACTTATTTTATTTACCCACCCTCTTTTACTATTGGCTCTTGTGAGTTGGATTTGGAGATTAATATTATTTTATAATATTTTATCTTGAATTTTGATATGGTTGGTAAGATTAATTATATTTTTTTATTATTTTGATTGGTTGTGGGGATCTATGTTTTTTGGATTTATTTTTATAAAATTTCTTCTAAGAATTTATGGGGGTTCTTTTGGCTGCAAAATAATTTTCATTGTTGAAAGATTTTTGGCTTTCAAATTGGGTTGGAGTTTGGCTTTGGATTTTTGGTTGGTTGTGGATTTGGTTGATTGGATTGTGCTTCTTCAACTAGTCCATAACTTCTAATTTTCCAGGATGGAGGATTTTACCCTCTTTATATTTTGCTTTCAAAATGATTGTCTATAAAAGATTGTCTATGGGAATGAAAATTGGGAATTTTTTGTAAGATTATATATATTTATATATTATATATAGATGATTTGGGACTATTGTATTACTATAGTTTAATTTCCTGGAAGGGAGTTTGTTCCTTTTGAAGTAGTGTGTTGCCGTGAATGTTTTTTGGGATCATATTTGTTCTACAGTGTCGGGAACAATGGTTATTAGACTGGTGATTGTTCTTGGTGTTTCTAGTATTCAATGTTGTGGATGTTCTCCTTGTTTTTATTTTTCTGTGTTTGTATCTCTATTGTGTATAGACGAGAATCGTTGTTGTGATTTGGAAGTTTATGTTGTGTTTCGTATTGATCTTTTCATAATTGAATTATCCTTTATTTTTTTTGAAGAATATGGCGCCCATGTTGGTTGTCTTTGGCATTGTTTTTATGAACTTATTGTATTTTGGGCTTAGTCGTATATTTTATTGTCATGTTTGAGACTTATTTTCCTCTCTGTCTTGTATGCGCTACTTTGTTTGTCATATGCGCTACAACATTTTGTGAATGCACTACATTGTCCCTCGTATGTGCTAATCTAGATATTGAATGCACTATTTGTTTGTGTAAATGTGCTACAAAACTATGTGTATGTGCTATTTTGTCTTCTAAATGAGCTAGTCTAGTTAGGAAAAGCGCTACTCTGTTGTGTATATGCACAATTCTAATTTATAGAGGCGCTAGAGAAGATTGTGTATGCGCTATTTAGTTCTACAGATGCTCTAGACTACCTTATTCTCTGGTTTTTGGTCTTTTTGGTTTTTTGAGTCAATTTTTTTTAATCTATACTTTTCACCAGAGGCTGTTTTTCGGGTTCCTATGATTTCCAAAGTTGGTTTTCATGATCAGTGATATTATTTGCACCTTATGATTGAGCAAGATGGTTTTGCCTTTCTATGGATAATTGTGAATCTTTATGGTATAAGCAAGATGGATCACGCCTTGCTTTGAATTACATGATTTTCCATGAGGCTCTTGGTTGTATTATGTGATTTGAGTTTATGGCATCATGGCTTAATGGTTCAGATTTAGATATATGGATCTTATATGGATATTGTTGTGGATATTGTAAAGAGCATCCTTGTTGCTATCTATGTGATGCTGTTTACACTAAGGTCTTGGAACATGGTTAGGGGGAGTGGGCCTTCATGAGCTGGTCGGGGTGGCCACCAAGAGGTTCCTTGTAAAGATTCTGTGAGATTTTGCCAAGATCAAGGGCACAATGAAAAGTATAAAAGAGAGACAAACGAATGACAAGAACACATTGTATTCTCATCAATATGCAAATGATCAACTGGATTAACCAATACAATAAATATGGGCCTTCTTATATAAGCAAGGCCATATGGATGTACAAGCACACAATCATGACATGTGGATCAATGAGAAATAAGGGTAGGTAAGAAATACTAGGGGTAGGTAGGAGAAATAATATAATATTCCACAAGAGGCGGATGACCCACCGAATGTGGAGTGTAACAGCAAAATAAGATCACAAACGGTGGAATTTCTCCTACAAGCTATATCCCTATGTGCACACTTCCCTAAGTGTCTCAAATCTAAACTACGAAGAGATGCATTGTCCTAAGTTAACTTAAGTAAAGTGTAATAATATCCATAATGAATATTTATTTACACCAACACCCCCCCTTAAGTGCAACTTAGGGGAATGAAGACTCAAGTCAACAATGCAAGATGGGTCCCAGCTACTAGGCCATGATAGGTACCCATGTACAATATGCAAATACAAGTAAAACTATGCAATGCAATCTCTCACAAACGAAGAAAGGGGGAAAACCCAGTGGGAAAAAAACTCCCCCCCAAAAGAGAGATGAATGTACAAAAGACTCTCAAAGAAGAAGGACAAAACCTCAAAGAGGAAAAAGTCCCCCCCATAAGAGAGGAAGGAGAAGTCAGCTGACCCCCCCTAATGAGACATCCTGCACCCCCAAGAGAGCTTGAAACTGCTGAAACTTACTCTTAGTAAAAGGTTTGGTGAATATGTCTGCAACCTACTCCGTTGTACGACAATACTGCAAATCAATGACCCGCTCTTGAATTAGCTCTCAGATATAGTGCATATGGATCTCGATGTGTTTGGTTTGTTGGTGCTGGACTGGGTTCTTTGAGATTGCAATAGCACTTTGATTGTAGCAATGTAGAACTATCGGTTGTGGAGTGGTGAACCCAAACTCTGTGAGAATCTGCTGAAGCCAAATGGTCTCAGTCGCTGCGTTAACAACTCCTCGATACTCAGCCTTAGTCGAAGAGAGAGCAATAGCATGTTGCTTCTTGCTCTGCCAACAAATGGGGCCTGAACCAAGGTGAATACTGTAACCTGAAGTAGACTTACAATCATCAAGATGCCAGCCCAATCGGAGTATGTGTAACCAACCAAGTGAAGTCATGTGCCTACTGCATAGTGCATCCCATAGTGATGTGTACCCTAGATGTAATAAAGGATGCGTTTGGTAGCTTTCCAATGAAGCTCATGCGGTTCCTGCATGAAGCAAGAAACCATGCCAACAACAAATGAAATATCAGGGCATGTATGAGTCAAGTAGATGAGACTACCCACAAGTTGACGATACAATGTGGCATCAACTGGTGAAGAGCACTAAGCCTCAAGCTTGACTCCTGAAAGAAAGGGAGTTGGTGCAGGCTTACAATCAGCCATATGAAAGCATGCAAGTAGATCAAGAGCATACTTGGGCTGAGATAGTGTAATCCCGGAAGGTGATTGTGAAATCTCTATCCCGAGAAAGTAGTGCAAAATTCCCAAGTCAGTCATAGCAAATCTATCATGCAAAGCAGATTTGACCTTGCTAATGATGGATGTGGTGCTCCCTGTAATGATCAAATCATCAACATGGAGCACAAGTATCAAGTGAGAGTCAACCTGTCGCAAAATGTAGATATTTGGATCAGAATGACACCTGGTGAACCCTACTGAGAGAAGAAAGGAGTCCATCTTAGCGTACCAAGCCCTGGGGGCCTGCTTAAGGCCATAGAGAGATTTCCTTAGTCTGCAAACCAAGGAAGTATCCTGGAAGAAACCCAGTGGCTGCTCCATATAAATCTCCTCATCAAGATCACCATGAAGAAAAGCACTCTTCACATCCATCTGATGTACAACCCAACCATGAGCTGCAGCAATAGCAAGTGCCAAGCGAATGGAGTTCATCTTGGCTACAGGCGCAAAGGTTTCAGTATAGTCAACACCTGGAACTAGAGAGAAAAATTTCACAACAAGCCGAGCCTTATACTTATCCACACTACCATCCGCTGCAAACTTGGTTTGATAGATCCACTTACATCGAACCATCTTTCTCCCCTTAGGGAGATGGACTAAATCCCATTTGTTGTTCCTCATCAAGGAACTATACTCTTCCTCCATAGTTTGGTCCCACTCAGGAACCCCTGATGCTTCCCGAAATGTCTATGGATCGGAAGCAGTAGCAATGAATGCATGTGGAAGATCTTGATGTGATCGAGTCCTCCATGTATCTGAAGGATCCCCAACAAGAGAACCTGCTGACTCAAGTGTCCATCGAGCCCAATGAGGTCTAGGTGGAGGTGGAGAACGAGGCTCCTCAACTGCAAGTGGACCCTATGAAGGTGTAAACCTACAAGTCAGAGTTGAAGGAGTCTCATCATCTGAATCACTAGCATCACTATCCACAATGGAGGAAGGTAGAGGAGGTAGAGAGGCTAAGCTAGGAGAGATTTCCTCAAAATGACTCCTCTCACTGAACAACTCATGTGTCTCAGGATCCATCAATCTATATGCCTTAACAACCTCAGGATATCCAACAAATATGCAAGGTCGACTCTGAGGTTCCAATGCCTTGTGTTTTTGTGGAGGTATGAGAGCCCATGCTGGACACCCAAAGACTCTGAAATGTCTCACAATCAGTTTCCTACTAGCCCAAGCCTCAAAAGGAGTAATACCTTGCAAAGATTTGTGAGGAACCCGATTTTGGATGTGTGTGGCACAACTGATAGCCTCTATCCAAAAGGCAGGATCAAGAGAACGTGCATGTATCATACAACTAGCCATTTCTTTGAGAGTTCTATTCTTGAGTTTCGTAACTCCGTTCTGTTGTGGAGTGTATGCAATAGAATGGTGAAGATCAATCCCCTCAAATGTACAAAAATCCTCAAGTCTTTTGTTCACATATTCCTTTCCATTATTTGTACGAAGAATCTTGACCACTTTCCCGGATGGCTTCTCCACAGGAGTCTTGAAGTCCTGAAATCTATCAAATACTTCACTCTTATGAATGAGAAAGTAGACCAAAGTGAATCGGGAGTAGTCATCAATGAAGGTGAGGACATAGCGGGCCTTGCTAAATGAAGGTGCTGGAAATGGACCTGCTACATCGCTGTGAACAAGTTGAAGAACTTCCAAAGCTCTCCAAGGTTTCCCCTTATCAAACTTCTCCTCGGGATGCTTGCCCATGGAACAACCTGAACATACACCCTCTGAAAAACTGATTCGAGGTGGACCTGTGACCATGTCTTTAGTGCTGAGCTGCTGAAGATAGCGATAGTTGAGGTGACCAAACTGCTGATACCATAGCTTACTTTTTGAATTTGAATGAGTAAGAAAGGCCCTAGAAGGAGAACTTGGCACAAAGTGGAAAAATGAATAAAGCCTTGAGTTGTCATTGACTTCTCCCACTGCTACCAAGGCATCATCATCAAGTTCCTTTACCATAACTGAATCAAGTGTAAACTCAACCTTTTTCCCATTCCCATAGTGAGTGATTTGGTAGATAGAGAGAAGGTTGGTAGACAAGTTAGGAACATAAAGAACATTCTGAAATGTTCCATCATCCATGTCAACTGAACCTTTCCCTTCAACCTCTACTTGTGTATCATCACCTATGTAAATGTGAGGTACCTTAGATGGCTCTAATGAAGAAAACTACTCCTTTGTAGAACCCATGTGATAAGAGGCACCCGAGTCAGGTATCCACTGCTATGAAGAACCTATTGTAGCCACAAATGCTTGCCCTTTTCCCTTAGACTTTGAGGAAGAGGAAGGAGATGAGTCCTTATTTGTGTAGGCGGATGGCAAGTTGATGTTGTTTTTCTTAAGAAGATTTGTCAACTCATCAACTTGCTTGGTGTGGCATCGATGCTCATCATGACCATACTTCTTGCAATATGCACAAGTTGGTTTATCCTTCTTAGGTGGAGTCCCCTTCCTGGAAGAGGATGAAAAATCGCCTTGTGATGGAGAGGATGATTGCCCTCTTTCCTGTTGTGGCTTTGACTTAGATTGCTTTTTCTTCTTGTTGGAATCTTTGCCTTGACTCCCTTGACTCCCTTGATTAGCCAACAAAGCCTTGGACTTTGAAGACTTGAGAAGCCCCATGTTCAACAACTTAGATTGTTCCAATATCAACATTTTTGTGAAAGCATCAAATGAAGGCATAATGTAGGAACTCCCCACTGTCAAACGATGAGTTTGGAAGCTAGACACAAATGCTACATATTCTAGTGCAAGCTTGTCCAACAAGTTGAATATCAATTGAGCATCCTTTTTGTCAATTCCACAATCCTTAAGCTTTGCTCTTAGCTCATTTGCTTTGGTGACATAGTATTGGATTGTATCAAAACTCTTGAGATCCAAGTTGGTGAGCTCATTGTCAATCTTGTAACCTCTGATTTCATCAACTTGACCATACAATTTCTAAAACATATCCCAAGCCTCTTTGATTGTTGTACACTTCTCAATGTGAGAAATGAGGTCATTTGATACATACTTACACAAAGTTCCAAGAGCCATGCAATTCTTAGTGAACCATTCTAACTGAGCATTAGGATCATCCTTAGGATCAGGTGGTGCTGCTATTGTTCCATCTATGTAATGCGTGAGACCTTTTTCCATTAATTTGCTCCATACCTTAATTTTCCATGATGCATAATTATGTGGAGTTAAAGGTGGAAATTTATGAGAACTCATTGCAACAAAAATTAAAGAGCACAAGGAAACAGAGGCATGATCACACAAGACACCCCCCCAAATTCACTCAATCAAAGAACGCCCCCCCAAAAAATAAAAAATAAAATGATGATTTGACACTTTATACTTAGTGCGTGTACAATGGGCCACTTGCAAAAAATGGCAAAGTGGACTTCTGATTTCAAATTTACAATTGCCTTAATAAGGCCAAAGAAGACTCAAACTAATAATACAAGAGATCTAAACTAATATCCAAACAATTTACAAGTACCAAATAGGCCAAATAAGACCAATATCTGAAAGTATAATTTCCACTCAAAATATCTGAAATCTGATCATAGATTATGAAAGTAGACAAAAAAAATGCACTTTCAAAAAAAATGGCACCTAAAAAGGAGGTCGTATGAGCTCAAACGAATCCTTTGAAGTTGCAAAATTGACTATTGGACAGGTACAACTGAGAGAATCCAAAATTTTTGAAAAACTTGTGCACCAAAATCAGAAAATAACCACACCACTGCGAAGAGCATGAAAAATTAGCCCAAATAGAAAAAAATTACACCCCAAAAGGAACAAAATTGAGCAAGTTATGAGCCTCCAAAGTTGACCCAAAAATCCAAACTGCTCAACGGAGAGGGGTCTAAATTTTTTCAAAAAATGCTGATTGGGTGCTGACTGTGTGCTACTGACTGGGTGCTGACTGGGCAAAAGGTACAGACCCGCAAATTTATTTATTTATTTTTTTCAAAAAAATCTTTTTCAAAATTGGAAAAAAAATTTCAAAATTTTTTTTTTTGAGATCCAAAAATTCCGTACCGTACCGCTTGAATTGGGCAAAAACTTCCTCCAACACCCAAAATTTGTTTTTCGCCAAAATAGGTCGAGTCCATACTTGATTTTTATGGAAATGGCTTCTCGGACGCAATGGTGATGTCGAAAACGCTCTAAGATGCCTGAAAAAAATGGTGTCCCTCAAATCCGAAAATAGAAGCCTTCCAAGATGTCTCCAAAAATTAATCAATTGAAGCCCCAATGACTCTGATACCATGTGCGATTTTGCCAAGATCAAGGGCACAATGAAAAGTATAAAAGAGAGACAAAAGAATGACAAGAATAAATTATATTCTCATCAATATGCAAATGATCAACTGGATTAACCAATACAATGAATATGGGCCTGCTTATATAGGCAAGTCCATATGGATGTATGAGAACACAATCATGACATGTGGCTCAATGAGAAACAAGGGTAGGTAAGAAATATTAGGGGTAGGTAGGAGAAATAATATAATATTCCACAAGAGGTGGATGACCCACCGAATGTGGAGTGTAACAACAAAATAAGACCACAAATGGTGGGATTTCTCCTACAAGCTATATCCCTATGTGCACACTTCCCTAAGTGTCTCAAATCCAAACTACGAAGAGATGCATTATCCTAAGTTAACTTAAGTAAAGTGTAATAATATCCATAATGAATATTTATTTACACCAACATATTCTTGTGGGTGTAGACTGCCAGGATCTCATTGGAAGTTTTCTTGTTTAAATAAGTGGTAATCTTAATAATTAATTAGTTGGGTTGGGTATTTAAGATTCATCTAAACAAGATAATAAATTTGTTTTGGTGCCCCATCTAATAGCCCTTGAGTGGAGACTCAAGATGAGCTTGGGAAGGCCATGGAGATGGCAAACTGAACTCCTTTGTTCTCACATAGATAGAGACGATTCCACATGTCTATCAAGGGTGTCAAGGTAGAGACCCGTGGATCTCCCTTCTTTGTGAGGGTAGCATGTGATGACACTCTTCCCTACATGTGTCCTTGTTCCTTATGCCATGTTTTATTGGATAGCCTATGGGAGTTTTGTGCTTTTGATTTGGCCTTGTGATGTGATTTGGATTACTCTTCATGTGGTTGCTTTCCAATTGTGGTCATTATTATGATTATGTCATTTGGTTGGTAGGTGTCAGCCTAGGTCTAGAGTGTGTGTGGGACCTTGTGTCATTCTCTGGAGCATGGGGGGTGGTTCCTAATTGGTTCCACATGGTCGGCTGCTTTGATGCCTTCTTCCATTGGGATTTTCTTTGTTGGATGTTCGTGTGTGTGGATTTGGATTTTCTATCTCTTCAGCTTATGGATGGATTCTTGGAGCAGTTTATTATGTACTTCATATAATGACGACATTATCATTGTATCATGTATCATGAGATAGATCAATTTGTAGATTGGAGAATATGTGTCTTAATGTAAGATGATATTATAAATTTGTATGGCTGGTTAAGATGGTTATTCTTATGGATAAGGATTATGGTTCTTGATGACAATAGATATTCTCTTATTGTTCTAGTCTTTATGGGTATGACCTATGCAATGTGTATTATGTTGGATATGTATGGTTATTCTTATTGATGGAAATGAAATAGATATGATGTAGGCAATGAATTAGTAATGGAATAATTATGGTATATTAGGTGATGAAAATTAAGGGATTAGAAACATTTGGATTTGGTACATTTAAAATGAATCTAAATGATTAATAGAAATTGGGATTGTGATAGCATGTGTTCGTGTTAGTGTAGATAAAGTATGTTCTCTATGATCTTATTAGAAGGAAATGTTAGAAGGATTAAGATATGAATTGATTTTATGTGATATCAATGTTTATGTTCATTGTGTTTGCTAAGTAATGACGTTGGGATACCCTAGGGAATGTTAGACTATGAATTGCTATTTATTTCTGATTACATAACTATGTTCTTAAGATCATGTTCAACTCTAGATGTATATGTTTATTTGAGTTATATGTGCTGCATTAGTTTGTTGCTTTAAAAAATATATATCTTGATATGCTAGTTAGTTGGTTAATTTCTCTAGGGTATTTTGGCGAGCATTACATCTGGTATCAGAGCCCTTGTTGCAAACACTGGGATCTCTGGTTAAGGTTGTTGTTCTTAGTCTTGCGTGGTGTGCTAAAATGTTCTTTTGACTTAAGTTGTCCTTTGAAATCCATGTTTGGAAAAGGCCCTTGGAACCTTGGAGATTTTATATGTCTATGCTTTGTGTTCTCTCC
Source organism: Cryptomeria japonica (assembly GCF_030272615.1). NCBI lineage: Eukaryota > Viridiplantae > Streptophyta > Pinopsida > Cupressales > Cupressaceae > Cryptomeria > Cryptomeria japonica. The sequence continues at coordinate 559,102,336 of NC_081408.1, read as the reverse complement.
CTAATCCTTTCTAGGAACCATAATTGTGTGCAATGTGTGTATTCATTTCTTATGCATGCCTCTTGGATGCAAATGACGTTTATATGATTCTATGCAGTCTTGCTTTGCCTTGTAATTTCTAGTGCTTACCTAAATGTTAAAGGTTGTTTTCACTATATAAATGATTATGGTGTAGAGTGGGAGAAAATTATGTTTATTCTCTTAACTAGTGCTATGATTATAGGATTAGCTTGTTACGTAGGAGTAATACATTGATTTTCTTATGAATAGTAAGATAAGTGTTTGTATCATGCATACAAGAATGATTTTGTGTAGATCATGATGTGTATATGATGAATTTGCATGGAATACATCTATATACGTAAATAGTAGCTTAATGATATCTTTCTCTAACTTTAATCCTCTTATATAAAATATAAGGAAGTTTGCCAATGATTTATGGGTACCAAATAAAACTATTGGGTGTTTATGTGTGTGTGTGTGTGTGTGAGAGAGAGAGAGAGAGCGAGAGAGAGAGAGAGAGAGAGAGAGAGAGAGAGAGAGAGAGAGAGAGAGAGAGAGAGAGAGAGAGAGAGAGAGAGAGAGAGAGAGAGAGAGAGAGAGAGAGAGAGAGAGAGAGAGAGAGAGAGAGAGAGATCCCGCATGTAAGAAAAGATTGTTTGGAATAAATCATATCTTTTAATAAGGATTTGAAACTTCCAATTTCATTTGTAATGATTAGGAGACCTTATGAAAGGTTGGATTTTCATGTTTTAGATTTCATTATAAGTAGCTACATTATACAACAAATGTAGTATATTTAGAAAATTTGGCCACCCATCTATAATTTTGTGTGCATATATTGATTGTTTGGTAATGCTCTTCCTTCCGCTTCTCTCTAATTGAGTATGACATTTATATTGCTTAGGAGTTTATTTGATATTAAATAGAAGCATTGAATACTCATTGATGAATATGATTTTTCATATAATAAAATAAGGAGAAGTTTGGTACGAGTAAATTTGCATTGAAAATCAAAATTCAGGTACTACATCTATGATTTTGTTTTGAGAAGAATAAGTTAGGTAGAATATCTTTCACATGAATAATATAGGAAGTCTTATGAAATAATAGAATAATGGATCATATTATATCATATGTGTTTAATAAGGTAAAGTTGGTGTATTGCTTGTATGGTATAGGAAATTTGAAATCATACCATTGTGTCCTTATTTGGTTTGAAAAAAAAAAATTAATTTAAAAAATAGTCTTTAGCTTCGTGGAAGATTTGCATGGTTTTGATGAAATGTTCTGTTTGAACAATGAAAAGATTAAAAAAGAATGTTATCTCCTTACTCTATTGAATATTAAGAACGTATTTTTTTTATGAATTCTAGTAGAATAGATCGATAATGAATTGAATAAGGTTGTAGTGTGTTCCTAAATGACAATTTTCCTTGAGCTGCTGAAAATATTTAGTTTACAAATGATTATAGTTAAGGATTGATAGGAGATGAGTTTGAATAGAATAATGTAAGTATGTATTTGAATTTGTGTGACATTAAATGAAAATGGAAATAAAGTATTTGTAAGTAAGGCTACAATATCTAGTTTTATGCTTAATATAGACAAACCGACTGGTTAATGGTATGTTAGGAAATGTTCATAGGTGATAGGAGTAGGTGTGATTGAAATCTGATATTAAATTTTGTTTAGCAATAAAGTAATGAGATCTATTTCTCATAAGTAATTTGCTTGTGTAAATATATGATTGACTAAATTGTTTAATGACATCATGAAGGACATTCTAATCATCTATATGCTATTTATTGTTCATTGAGAAAAATGGTGTACGTTATAGTATATCATCAAGCAATTAATTGAGGTTCTGATATCTATTTCTATTATAACTTGGTAAATATGATCATTCTATAGGTAACATATCTTGAACATTAGTCATGACATGAGTATATTCCTTGTGTGTGTATGAGGCACTTTATCTCCTCCTAGTCCTAGCATATGTCTTCTTTCATAAATGATAATTGCCTAGACTTTTGTAAAAGATTACATTACATTAAAGATGATAAAAGGAGTATGGATATATAAATAATTTATGATCTTAAATGTCTAGTGTACATTCTCTAACACATTTAGGGCATTGTATCCTTGGGTGTTGCAGTTACATTGTAGGATGTCTACTGCATACTGTGCATTCCCATCCATACATAGATGGTAGTCTATGATCAAGAGGGTGGGGATATTGATGCTCTAAGTCACATGTTTTATTGCCAAGATTTAGAGGTTTGAAAGTCATATCAGCTAGGATGAGATGTATGAGGTGGGGTTGGTCAAATCTACTCAGACAACAGTCATCAGAGGAGTGATCAATGGCTATATCTGTCCTAACCACATGACACATGGGATGTCCATTGGTTGGGGCTGAGCCATGGACATGATGCTTTCACATGGTACATGATTTGCATGGTGGCCCTGTATGCTAACACACCTATACCATGTTCTTCATTAGTTTGTATAACTCAATGGGTGTAGTATTTCAACAGGCATTATCTTGCTCCAAATATGGGCCTTCAAGCACCTTGCAGTCACAAGGCTAGTATGCTACAAAGGTCGCGAAACTGGATAGCCATATATCCACATGTACAACATGATCATTTTCTAGCCTTGACTTGGGAAGATGGAGTACTGGAGGTGAGTTATTGATGACATCGATTTAATCCTCTAGGGACCATATCCTAATTGTGACCCATGGGAGGAGGATGATCAGGAGCTACCCTACTACTTCCAGATGAGGTACCCGATTGGGAGGATTGTATATATCATTAAGAGACACCTACCTGACAAGATTTCTAGACAATTTAGATAGATTGAGGGACAACTAATAAGATCAACAGATTTTTCTCACACCAGATGAGAGATACCTTGGTGGAGACCCTGTTTATCTTACGAGGTTATAGTTGTTGAGTTCCAGTCTTTGACACCGGTACCTTGGGACTTTAGATCAGATGTTGTAGATGCAGGTATGACAACTGACTATGAGGCATATTTCAGAGCACATCTATTTTTGCATCTAACAGGTGTTGGAGAGCCCATGCCCTAGTTGGAGGATGACAATGATGGAGAGAGGATGGTTAGATGGTATAGGAGGAGAGGGAGGGGGAGTGGTTCAGAGGGAGATGATGAGGGAGAGGGAGGGAGGGGTGGTCAACCACCTAGGCTACCATGAGGGAAATGAGGATAGGGATGCCGATATCGACATGTGCCTCCATTACAGGAACAAGTATAGGATTCCCTAGCATAGGTAGAGGTTCTTGACATATAGGGTGACTATGCACCTCTCTAGGTTAGGGAGAGGCTGGATAGGTTGGAGCTACAAGAAGGAAGGGATGAGACTCGAAGGGCCATTTTGAGCAATTGAGAGGAGGGGATGGATGGGGTTGGCATGAGCCAGCCAATTTTGGGGCCATAAGAGACCGAACACAGATGCTAGAGGATCAACTACAAATTCACATAGGTTAGATTGCCTCATTACGAGAGCGGGTATAAACATTGAAGTTTGAGTGGGATACAACCATAGAGATATATGGCAGAGTGAAGGTGACTATAAAGAGCGCTAGAGTGACACAGTAGGGAGACGTAGCCTCTAGTATGCACTATGTCTTCAGGGCAGCACAATAAATAACATATTGGTGGAACCTATATGAGTCCATGGTACCAGTTAGCCAGAGAGCTGGCAGTTTTGCTATGATATCTGAGGTGAGGAGCTGAGGATGATGACAAAGATCTAACAGTGTTGGGGTAACGGGATCTCTTAGGCCAGGCACATTGAAAGGTTCATTATGGGCTGGTCCTTCAAGATCTTAATATCCACATAGACCATCAAGGTCAGAGGGTGATAGTTCATCATAGCTCCATTCATATCCAATTTTTGTAGTAGTGCTTCATTTTTTTATGATGATATAGACACCTACGAGTGATTTTGTAGCTATTTTTTGAGATATTGATATCATTGTATTATGATGCTTATAATTTTTGATATATTTATGAGATGAGACCTATTCTTAATGGCTATATGCTTATGTGATGATGCATGATGATTATGATGTTTACTGATGATGCTTATGCTATGCATGTTTATGATTCTATATGATGCTTATGATGTTCTAACATGATGATGTAGTTATGCTATGTGATGTCTTATATGCTCTATATGGTCATGTTTATGCATGCACTTATGATGAGAAGATTTATATGATGCAGCTATGATGTATGCTTATAAATGCATGATACAATATGACATATGTGATAATGTTTATGTGATGCAATAATGTAAATGTTTATGATACACTAGTGCATGGCATGATGTTTTATATGCCCCTAGTATGCTTATGATGCAAGTCCTATATTATGACATTATTATGCTATGGATGTATGCAACTATGATTATTATGTACTAATGAAATGAATGCATGATGCATGTTATGATAATGAGATTATGATGATATGCAAGACTGACTATGTGGTGATGCACAATGTATGCATAGATTTATTTTTTGTGTGCCATTATACTTAGTCAGATGATGTGTGGTTACATGGGACAAGTGAAAATGGAAGGATCAATCAATGAAATGTACAAGATATACAATTAAAATGAGCTTCTTGTGCATTTATCATCATTGAGATTATTATGGCAAATGTTTGGTGACCATCTAGTTATGGGTTTGATCTAGACAGTCAGTGTATCATTTGTATGGAGATCAAATAGTCACAAACAAGGAATTCCCCTATTCACCCTAGACCCATAGTATCCTCACATCCCTGGATGACCCATAGTGTTACTAAGAGACATTTCACAAGAAGCAACATAGGTGATCATGCCCCATCTTGACCACTCTAGTCCATAGACATCCTTGAGAAGTATAGGAAATATGTGAAGCAATCACCAATGAGGAGGGACCTCAAAGAGATCAATCTAGATCGGTCAACAAGAGTAAACACAACAGAAATACAAAGATATGATGGAGGCAATGCAAAACAAATTGTTTTATTCCAAGAAAATTGATTACAACCAACTTGTAACAATTGGGTTACAACATAACTAGCTCACAGGCCTAGTAGAACATATAGAATAGGTCACAACCGAGATCTTGAATCTTGAGATCTATCTTCTACGCACAATCTAGCTACTTTATTATCTGATTAATTACATTCTAATGCGTAATTATAATTATATATATTGATCCAAAGGATCTAGTCGGCCCAAAAGGGATCAAAACCCAAAGAACAAGACCTAACGTGTAAAATAAACAAGGTCGGCCTCCGCCAAGAGATTCCTTCGAAAAATCCAAAGGATGAAACATAGATCATGGAAAAAGGTTGGCCACATGCCAAGGAACATTAGAATAAATGCCCAAGGATCCACAAGCCTTATAAGGGGCTCTAGTAGATCACCAAAATAGGTCCAGGCAACCGGTAACAAGAACTACCAACTGGTAACAGGAAACTGTCAAGGAAACCGATAGCGATATCTTGTCAGAAAATGATCCAAAAGAGATGCGGTTTGGAAAAAAGAAAGATGATCAAGTCTTCAAGTAGAATCCAAATCCATAGGATATGGTGAGCCAAAACTGGGACACACAGAAAGAAAAACTGAAATTGCAAACATAAAGAAAATGTTTTTGGTTGATGCAAGATTGCTATGAACCAGGGATGCTCCTACATCAGACATCCGGGGTTATTGAAAAAGTGAGCCTCTCACTTTGCTAGGGTTAAAGAAAAACCAAGGTGGTCTACCTCTTCCTGAGAAATTCAAGATGAATCTTCAACCAGTTTGTCCTTCCACTTCACAAGATACTCCTTATACTGACTGCTTCGGGTACTATGCCCAATCCTACTGTCCAAAATCTCTTCAATATGATCTGGTTCCTTCTGGGGAAACTGTTTCTCCAAGTCTGCAACACTATCCTCACTGAATTCTAGTTCATGAAACTCATGAAGATCTACAATGTTAAACACAGGTGAAATACTCAGATTATCCGGTAACTCCACTTCATATGCATTTCCAGAATTGAACTTCCTCAAAATCCTACAAGGTCCAGACTTCTTCATTTGTAACTTGTTATAAGTTCCAACTGGGAATCTCTCTTTTCTCAGATATATCATCACTTCATAACCAACTTCAAATTCCCTATGTCTCTTCTTCTCATATTCCTTCTCCTTATACTTGTTGTTCATGTCTTCCAAATGTTGCTTAACCTGAATATGCAAGGCTGCCATGTGATCTACAAAATCTTTTGCTTCTGAACTTCTCCGGTATTCACTGCTAATGTCTCTCAATTCTGATATACCTCTAGGATGCACTCTGGTAACAATCTCAAAAGGTGTTCTTTCGGTACTTCTATTTACTGAATTGTTGTAGGAAAACTTTGCTTGTGAAAGGATCAAATCCCAACCTCCAGTTTTATCTCCCACTAAACATCTCAACAAGTTTCCCAAACTCCGGTTAACAACTTCTATCTGTCCATCAGTCTGTGGATGAAAAGTAGAACTGAACTTCAAATTTGTCTTCATCTTCTTCCAAAGTGTTCTTAAAAAATAACCAACAAACTTAGTATCTCTTTCTGAAACTATGCTCTTAGGTAATCCATGCAATCTCACCACTTCCACTGTGTTTCTCCTTTATCAGATTCTCCCTCATATAACTCTTAGGTATGGACAACTAAACTCCTCTGAATAACATCCCATCTTGAATGTTCAGTAATCCAACCACTTGCTTCTATCTACCATAACCAGTTCTCTACATGCTTTCCAAGGTTCTGCAAAATCCGGGTCATCATCATACAAGGTCTTCAAATATTCACATCCTAATACTATCACTCTCATCTCTGTCAGGAAATTACTTCTCCTACTCAATACATCAACAACTTTGTTAGATTTACCACTTCTATGCTTCAACATAAAGATGTAACTCTGCAATAATTCTACCCATCTCATATGTCTCTGATTCAACTTACTCTGACTATTCAAATACTGCAAAGCTTGATGATCTGTATACAACACAAACTCCTTAGGCAACAAGTAATGTCTCTACTTCTTCAAGGCTTGAACTATGGCATAAAACTCCTGATCATACACTAAATATCTTCTCTGGGCATCATTAAATTTCTCATTGAAATAAGCTAGTACTCTCCCTTCCTGACTCAAAACTGCTCCTATTACTATTCCACTTACATCACAATCCACTTGAAATACTTTATTAAAATTTGGTAAAGCTAACAAAGGTTGCTCAGTCACTTTCTTCTTCAACAGTTCAAAACTTTTGTTTTCTCTGGTGGTCCACTTGAAGCAGTCACCGATGGTCCACTTGAATTCCTTCTGATCTCCTCTCATGGTCTCAGTCATAGGGTTACAAATTGAACTAAAATTTCTGATAAACTTCTAGTAAAAATTAGCCAATCCATGAAATGATCTTACCTCTCCAATGCTTTTCGGTGTAGGCCATTCAACAATCGCTTTCACTTTCTCAGGGTCCATCTTCAAACCATCCTCAGATATCACAAATCCCAAATAGACTAATTTATCCTTCATGAAAGTACACTTCTTAATATTGATCAACAATTTCTCTTCTCTCAACCTCTATAAAACTTGTCTTAATTGCAACAAATGCTCCTCTTTTGTCTTACTGAAAATCAGAATGTCATCCAAATACACAATAACAAACTTACCCAAGAATTTCTTCAATACCTCATTCATCAGCCTCATGAAAGTACTCGGTGCATTAGTCAATCCAAAAGACATCACCAACCATTCATGCAGTCCTTCATTTGTCTTAAATGTTGTCTTCCACTCATCACCTTCTCTGATCTTGATCTGATGATATCCACTCTTCAAATCTATCTTTGTAAAGTATTTTTCTCCACTCAAGCAGTCCATTATGTCATCCATCCTAGGCAAAGGAAACCGGTATTTCACTATGATCTTATTTATTGCTCTGGAATCAATACACATTCTCCACTCTCTATTCTTCTTAGGTGCTAATACTACTGGTACTACACAAGGGCCCATACTCTACCTGATCAAACCTTTCTTCAACAACTCCTATACTTGTCTATTCAGTTCCTCATTCTATGTCGTTGACAACAGGTGTGTAGCTTTGTTAGGCAAACTAACTCTAGGAACCAAGTCCATGCAATGACTAATACTTCTCATAGGTGGAAATCCATTAGGTACATTATCTGAAATGATGTGTTCATATTCTGTCAGCAAATCTTTTATCTCTTCCGATTGATCTCCTTCCGGTTTCAGTTTCTCAGTCTTCTTAGGAATTAAGGAAAAACACACATTCTCATGTCTCAATCCTTCCAGGAATTTCCTTCCATCTACTAAACAAATTCTAGCATTCGTATAGACTTCATTTTTCAAAGATTCCTCCAAAGGCAACAAGGTTTGCTTCATCCCATTGGCCACAATAGTGTATGTATTCTTCCTCCCATCATGCACTATATGTCTGTCAAACTGCCAAGGTCTACCCAACAAAAGGTGACAAATATCCATAGGCATAATATCACACAAGACTTCATCATGATAATTCCCAATTTTCAATTTCACCAAACATTGTTCACTTACTAACAAATTATGTTCATCATGAATCCATGCTATCTGGTAAGGCTTAGGGTGTTTCAATCTCTCCAATTTCAACTTATTTGCCATTTATTTTGCAACAATATTATCTGAACTACCACTATCAATAACAACTTTATAACATTTACCAGATACCTTACATCTGGTCTTGAACAAATTCTTCCTCTGCAAGGGCTCTTCATCTCCTCCGGTATGACATAGAGCTCTCCTCATTACCAACAATTCTCCATCTTCTGGTTTATTGTCTGATCCAGTGGGGTTTTCTTCCACCAGTGCTCCTCTTCTGGTATTCTCTATCTTCTTACACTCAAATGTATGATGTCCTTCTCCTCCACACTTAAAGAAGGTTCCTCTAAATGTTCTCTTGTCTTGTCTTCCAAAATTCTCATTCTCGTAACCATCCAGTTCTCTCCTCCGGTTGAAATTTCTATCATCCTTCCGGTATGAATTACCTTATTTGTTCACTTCCTTGTCCTTGTTATGATCTGTACTAGTTCCTCTTCCTCCTTGAAATCTTCCTCCGGTAAACCTTCCACGTCTGTCTGTCTACCTTTGCTCATGTCTTTTGTTTATCTTTTCTTCTGCCTTTAGGGCATACTGGTAAGCCTCTTCAACAATCTCCAATTTGATCAAACTGAGTTCATCTTGTATAGACATCCATATTCCATTCAAATATCTTGCAACTTGTTCAACTTCATCATCAACATGTCCAAATCTAATATTCAACTTGTAAAATGCTTCGATGTATTCCTTCGTATGTCTCAAATTCTGCAACTTCCTAAATGGATTCACTTGATAATCAGTTGGCATAAACTTTGACTTCAACTTAGCAATCATCCGATCCCATGTCTTAATCTTCTCTTTACCTCTTCTCTGTCTATCAACTTAAAAATGCTCCCACTAAAGAGATGCATGACCTTTCAACTGGGTACAAACATATTTCACCTTCCTCTCTTCTGTAGTGTTTTCAAAATCAAAATACTTCTCCATCTCTGAGATCCAATCCATCAATTCATCCGAATCTAACTTCCCATCATATTCTGGTGGGGTAAAATGAGGTTTAGTATTCTCCCTACTCAAAACCCTCAAAAAACTTTCCTCATCCGGATCAATCGTCGGTAGGTTTGCTTGTTCTATCGAGGCTTCTTCTCCTTCATCTTCCTCGACCTCTTCTCTGGGCTGTCTCCACGACTTCCAACCGAGCTGCTATACCTTGCAACATCTCTATCACAACAAGGTCTGCATTCCCACATGCTGCACCATTCCTAGCTCCTCTTCACGTCATTGTTCATCCTAGTTCTCTACAGCTATAGGTCGGATCCACAATCCGCCACCCTATAACAAAATTTCAAGACACACAACCTTAGGAATGAAAATTTTCTCTGATACCACTTGAAGTTGTCACCAGTGAGGAGGGACCTCAAAGAGATAAATCTGGACCGGTCAACAAGAGTAAACACAACAGAAACATAAAGATATGATGGAGGCAATGCATAACATATTGTTTTATTCCATAAAAAAATGATTACAACCAACTAGTAACAACTGGGTTACAACATAACCGGCTCATAGGCCTGGTAGAACATACAAAATAGGTCACAACCAGGACCTTGAAGCTTGAGATCTATCTTCTACGCACAATCTAGATACTTGATTCTCTGATTGATTATATTATAATGCACTATTACAATTATATATATCGATCCAAAGGATCTAGTCGGCCCAAAAGGGATCGAAACCCGAAGGACAAGACCTAACTTGTAAAATAAACAAGGTCAGCCTCTGCCAAGAGATTCCTCTAGAAAATCCAAAGGATGAAACGTAGATCATGGGAAAAGGTCGGCCACATGCCAAGGAACATCAGAATCAATGCCCAAGGCTTTGCAAGCTTCAGAAGGGGCTTCTGTAGATCACCAAAATAGGTCTAGGCAATCGATAACAAGAACTGCCAACCGGTAACTAGAAAACTATCAAGGAAACCGATAGCGATATCTTTTTAGAAAATGATCCAAATGCGATGCAGTCTGGAAACAAGAAAGATGATCAAGTATTCAAGTAGAATCCAATTCCACAGGATCCAGTGAGCCAAAATCGAGACACACATAAAGGAAAATTGAAACTGCAAATAGAAAGAAAATGTTTTTGGTTGATGCAAGATTGCTATGAACCGGGGATGCTCCTGCATCAACATGACACCACAAAAAATGAAATAAAAATAAAAATAAAGACTTGACACCAACAAAAACTAAAATCTCCAAGTCACCAGTGTTTCTTGCCACATATGTTAACATATTTGGTCTAGTCACAATATTGTCATCCTGATAAAGGACATATAGCATTAAAGAACTTGTTAGAGTCAAAGTCTACCAAATATTGATTTGTTGAAAGCCCAATACTATTTATGTCTCATCTAAAACTGACTGACTCCATGAAACTGATACTTTATTGTGAAGAAAAGAGAAAACTTTATTGCAGATTGGTGATGCATGTGATCTTTTCTTGTGGATTGTGCACGAAAGGAAGGAAGGAAAGAAAAGGTGATGCTCCTCACAACATGTGAACCCAAGGATCCACTTCCATAACTAGGTTTAGGACATGCCCCCAATTATAGATAGGACCTGATTTATTATGGGTGAATGGAAAAGGTGAAAAAGATTTATTATGAATGGCGAACCAACCCTAGGTAGATCAATAACCAACCATGATGGGGATGAATTTTTTTTATTATGAATTGGTAGGGTGAGAGTGTGTGCAAAGATGATATTAAGTCTTAAAGGAGGGAGGAGAAAAAGTCCCTACACATGGCATCGGTAACCCAGTTTTCACCATGGTACTTACTCAGGGTGCCATTGAAGTGGTTTTCACTGTTGGATGAATTTATTTCTCTTTACTTTTTTCAATTTTTTCATTATTTTTTGTGTCACATGTAATTCCCGCCAAAATACCCTAGAGAAACTAAACAAATAACAAGGAAAATAGAGAACAATTTTTTTTTAAAGCACTAATATTACACATATATAACTAACATAATCTCCAGTAGAAGCATACATCAATTACACATGATCATATGAACATAAATACGCAAGTGAAAAATAACATAGATCACATAGATTAACTTTCCCTAGGGTATCTCAACGCCATTACTTACATAACATTAGAACATAAACAACATCACAGAACATTAACACTTCTTCCTACATCAATCCCAATATTCATTACAACTAATATCATAAGAAAGTGATCATTAATCTAACTCATTAGGCATTCATGAAACATATCCCAGTAACACTATCTATTGCCCACAATATCATTTATTCATGGAATTAAAGCGTAGAAATATGACTAATATGAAAGGTTCATTGAAAACACCACATCCAAATGTTCCTACTTAATTGTTCCAATCATAATATATCCATAACCTCTTTAAGCACTATCATTATCCATTTCCTAATAGAAGAACTCATACAAGTTTAATACATGATCCACATCTCAATAACTTATGATACAAATATTATTAATCCAAATAACATTAACTTATTCCAACAAGAACCATAATCTCTATCTACAATAATAATTGTAGACACATAAATCCGTCCATTAATTAAATGAATATTTAATATTTATTTAATGCACTGATATTCCTCTATTAATTAAATTTACATTTATTTAATTCACCTCAACCTATTCTTCTAATCTAATTAAATAAATTTCATAAATTTATTTAATTACTGACTATAGTTCCATCTATTAAATGATTTAATAAATTTATTTAATTCCCCCCTTCCACTCATTAAAATAAATTAAACATTTATTTTAAAATCACAAATCAAATCCCTATTTAAATAAAATCAATATTCATTTTAAATATCCCATCCACTTGCATTCTCCTACAAATGTAAGTTGCACTCCTTATTTAAATTAAATAAATCATTTAATTAAAAGATTATTCTTCTAACCTCCTAGATTCTTCTAAGCCCTTCTAAATTATCCTAATCCCTCTTCTAATCATTTCCATAATCCTAAACCAAGATTAACCCCCAACCCATCATCTCAACCATTTAAGACTCTTACAAAGTCATAAATGATTTTCTTCTTTAACACACTAACCCACATGGGTCTTGACCCTTTGGTCAAGGCTTAACCATGGGTAAACCTTTGACAAAAGTTTACCCATTGGGTAATAACCTTACCCTTGGATAATAGCTTTATCCAATAACCCCAACCACATGAGGTTACCTGCATGTCCCCTCAGGTATTAAATGCAACTTCCCTCTCCTCTCAAGCCATCTCATGTTGACACTTGTCATCATGGGATTGGGTTGAAAACCATCACATGGATTATAAATCATGCAATCCTAGCCCTTCACAAACCAGATCAATCTTGACCATCCAATCCGCTATTTTGCCTATAAATAGAGCCTCATGCCTCAAGCAAAAAAAGAAGCATTAGAACATTGTTATTATACTGGCATTAGCATAGACACTTAAGATTTCTCATAGCAACACTAGTTAAGCATTTGCATAGAATTAGTGTTTTATTTTCAACCATTTCAATCCTGCATTGGCATCCATGGTTTTATGCTAAAACTGAGAACTACACTCACTCATTTGGGTCTTGGAGAGGACAAGAACAAGGGAGAGTTATCAAGCAACATGGGAGAATCTTAGGGAGTTTTTTTCCCTCTTTTGTTTTGTTTATGCTTCATTTTGTGTGCTTAATCTGTTTTGATGTGCATCTTAGAGGTTTTTAGTTCATTTGTTCTAGTTTTTGGTTGGAAACTAACATATTAACACTTGAACTTTGTTTGTGACTATGTCTCATTTTCCATGAATCAATAACAATTATCCAAAGTTCATTTCAAGTATTATAAGAGTATCTCCTCACATATGCATCTACCAAAATGATGAATCATAGTTCTCAAGCTTACAATATGAACATCCCATGAATATATGATATAATGATATCTCCCAAATACAAGGATACACGATAATCTGCTCCAAGAATCCAAGCTCAAGCTGAAGAGATAAAGAATCCTCAATCACACACATGAACATTCAATAAAGAAAATCCCAATGGAAGAAGGTATCAAACCACCTGACCGTGTGGAACCAAAAGGTCCACCCCCCATGCTTCGAAGAATGACATATGGTCCCACACACACTCTAAATCTAGGCTAACGCCTAACAACCAGAGGACATAAACATGGGCAACATCCACAACTGAAATCAAGTGACAAGAACATAACCAAGTACACAAAACAAGGCTCAACCACAAACTCAAGACACCATAGGTGACCATCCAAAACAAGGGCTTAGGTACTAGGACATATAAAGGGAAGAGTGTCATCACATTTTATCACAACCAAATGGAAATTATCCTGGGGTCTCTTTCCCTGACACCCGTGATAGCCATGGGTGAACTCACAATAATGGTTCCCACTTTGGCCCGCGAACAAAATTTGCGGGGTGGGAATTTTTTTTTTTGGGTTCGAACGAACTGGGGGTGTTCGAGCGAACTACCCCCATGGATTCGATCAAACCCCCCATCGAATCTGGATTCAATCGAATTCGAGATGGATTTTAGGGTTCGATAGGACCCAATAAAATATTTATTTTTATTGGGTTCACTCGAACCCCCCCTTCGAGCAAATCCTTTAAAAAAATATTATTATTTAAGTCTCTATAAAAGCCTAAAAATGACAGTTAAACTGTCATTTTTGATTTGGGAGTTTACTATGGAGAGGGAGTTAGAGCGAACTCGACATCAACATTACATCACCATTCCTTGTCAGTAGCAACCAACGCTTCTCACCTTTTAGCTTTTGACCTACATTATTTTAGGTGCATAAAATAACTTTTTTTTGTTTTATTTATTTTTTATTAAATTTATTCAAAAATTAGTAAATAATTTGTTTGTTAATTTGTTTTTTTAATTAAATAATTGTATATTTATTATTTTTTTCAGCATTTAAGAAAAACGTTAACAAAAACTTAGAGAACATATCTATACTAAAATTTTAAAAATTAGAAAAACGTCTAAATTTTTTAAGAAAAACATTAGCAAAAGTAAAACTTAGAAAAATGTTAGAAAACTTAATTTTATGTTTCAATTTAACGATAATTTGTTTTTTTAAATTAAATAACTTTATATGTATTATTAATTTCAACTTTTTAAAAAAACGTTATGAAAAACTTAGAAAACTAAGGTAGTAAATTAAAACTTAGAAAAACGTTAAGAAAAACATTAGCAAAATTAAAACTTAGAAAAATGTTAGAAAACTAAATATAATAAATTAAAAGATTAGAAAAGTAAATATAATAAATTAAAACGTTAGAAAAATTCAATAATAAATTAAAACTTAGCAAAACATTATAAAACTTAGATAATAAATTTAAACAAATTAAAAAAATAGAACCTTTATGATCCCTTTTCACATCCTATTTAACACACAACATAACCCCTTAGGACCCCTTAAGACCACATATGCGTTTGACGACACTATATGACGCCTTAGGACCATAGAGGATCACATAGTGTTCTAAGGGGTCATATGTGGTCCTAAGGGGTCACGCATGTGTTAGAACACATACGCGACCCCTTAGGACCACATATGACCCCTTATAACATTCTAGTGTGTACAATGTACCCCTTAGGACCCAGTTTGGCCACATACTAATCACATAGTGTCCTAAGGGGTCATATGTGGACTGAAGGGATCACGCATGTGTTCTAACACATGCGTGACTCCTTAGGACCACATATGACCCCTTATTTAACATCCCAGTGTGTACAACATACCCCTTAGGATCACATAGTGTCCTAAGGGGTCATATAAGGTCCTAAGGAGTCATGCATGTGTTCTAACACGTGTGTGACCCCTTATAACATCCTAGTGTGTAAAACATACCCCTTAGGATCACATAGTGTTCTAAGGGTCACACATGTGTTAGAACACATGCGTGACCCCTTAGGACCTCATATGACCCCATATAACTGTAATACCCTAAAAATGGTCATCTAAACCATGGGCCCCTAATCTCGACAACGTCACCAAGGTCCTAACCAAAGGCAATTAAATAAATCTTGAGCACACAATTAATTTCTAAAATCATTAATGTGATATGGCAAAATTAATCACTCAATATTAATTAAATATTTATTTAATTAATTGATCATTCAAAGTAAATCATTTTAAACAATTATCTTATTTATTTTATTAAATATCCTAGCATATTTAATTAAATAAATCAATTTTCCATTAAATCATCAAAAAAAGGAATTAATTTGAAAAATAAATAAAAATTGCCATAAATCTTCAAAAAAGGAAACAAATCAAGAAAGAGGAATTGGAAATTATGAGCACAAAGATTCAAAAAAGGAAATAAATCAAAAAAGGAATTAATTGACAAAAAAAGAATTAAAAATTAAGAAAAGAAATCAATTGGAGATAATCTTGAAAAAATAAATTAAAAATTGATAGATAATCTCAAAGAAAGCAATTAAAACAATTAAATATTAAAATTGAATGAAATAGAGAATAAATCAGTTTTTTCCTAATTTTATCTTAATTTTAGTTCAATTTCCTTTAAAACTGAGAAAAACATCCAATCACATCAATTCACTTGGATTGTGCTTCCTCTTGGAAAACCTTGACCGCTCATCATCATTTGATCTCAACCTTTGGTTTCTTTTTGAATTTTCTATAAATTCAGGCTCTCATCTCTCATTCAAAAAATCCTGGAGAATATATTGTTATTATGTTGTTTTTGCTCTAGGTTCATTGAGAATTTGCATTGAGATATTGCATATTAGTTATTTCATATTGCTTAAATCATTTAGCTTAAATATTCATATATTGCTTAAATCATGTTAGATTAATCTTGCATATCTAGCTTAAATCTTGCATCCATTTAGCTCATATTCATGCTCATATAGATTTAAAAATCCCTCGTTTAGGTGTTGTCTAGTCACTGGATAGCTTAGCAATCTGAGAGAAATCTAAACTCGCATCTACTAGAAGGCAATGGGTCGCTTTGTAATGGTTTATTATTCATGGATTATTGATTTACTAACCATGCATCTAATGACTTAATTGAAGTGTTGTGTATTCCAGATACAGATACAGGTCCACTTTTCACACACACAATTTTGGCGCCCACCGTGGGGCTCAAACCCATGAATACAATATTTCTAATGTTTCTTAAACAAATTTAATGTTTGGTTTTTATAACTAATAAACATGTGTTAAATTTGCAAATAAAAATCTTTCCTTATGCTTGTTCTTTTGTGACAGTAAAAAATGGTCTCCTTTTGGAGGGCATAACTTTTTATTGAACTGTTGGATCTACACCAATTTTTGATATGTTGTTTAAAACCAAGTTTTATATAGTTTCCTCAAAGTGATTTGCTTAAAAATTTCTGGTTTGAAAGTTAGGAATGACAGAGTGCAGTACTATCATTTTACTTATTCTTCTATGACAGTAAAAAATGGTCTCTGTTTGGAGAGCATAAGTTTTTATTGAACCATGGGATTTAAACAAAATTTTAATATATTTTGTAAAACCAAGTTTTACACATTTCCATCGAAGAGATTTTCTGAATTAGCTCTGGTTGAAAAGTTATAAACGACAGAGTGCAATACTATCAAAACTGTCATAACTAGGATAGTCATAAAAAATGGAAATTCTTGTTAGATTAGTTTAATTTACAGTTTGCATGCTAGAATTTTATTTTGATGATTTTTTAATGTTATTTTGGCAACTAATTTTGGGCTTTTAATGTTTGCAGGTCCGCTTAACAAAGAATTTATCAATCAAACATACGCCTGTCAAAGAATAAAAAACAACATGACTACTGGTGTGTTGGTTTTGCAGGCTGTCTAAAGAGAATCGACCAAACATCGTGTATTCTTTAAATTAATTTTTGGGCACTTAAATTGCTATCTGGTTAAAGAACAAATCTATCTTTTGTGTTTTCAGAAAAATTTGAGAGGTAGGAGAGTATGCTCTTGTCTTTTACAGACAATCAGAAATCTAAACCCTCGAAGCTTTTTTCTAAGTTTTGAGATTTGTGTACCTTTAGCGGGCCTTTCATAGCGAGAAAAAGTAATCACCCTGTGAGAATGACCCAAGTGAGTACAACTAGACCTGAGCATTCCAACTCACTATAATAAATAGGCCTCTGGTGATTAAAGTGTCAGAGGATGGGATTATTTGAGTTTTCTCTTTGAGATCTCTCATATTGAGCATTTTGTAGGGCCTCGCGGTCTCAATCACATTTACGTGACTACATCTTGTTTCGGTACCTTGTCGGGCCATAGGCCTCAATCATGCTTGCATGATTTTAAGGGGTAATTTCAAATGAAATTCCTGACTAAGAACTATAAGATAGAAGCTACCCGATTCACCTCCGAAAGGGGGATAATCTTTGTGCAAGAGTGATAGTAACTCTCCCAAGACACTTGCCATCGACTAATATGGCATTGAGAATCCATTGTGATGGGATGGGGTTAGGGATAGACTAGCCTAGTCTATGCTCTTGGATCCTTTCCTTGGATCACCTGGTGTTCTCCACAAACTCTAGGGTCTCTAGGACTTCCTTTGCTTGAGGATTCCTCTGACCTTGCCCAATCCACCCACCAATGAGTTGCAATGTTTCTACTAAGGTCTCACCTACTTATGAGACTCAAAACCCCTTACTATGGCTAATAAGGGCTAGGCTTGTTCTACACCTTCCAAGGTCTTAGAAAGGTTATATTAGGTCTAATTCATAGTATTTCCACCCATTCATGTGCCCCCAAGAGGTTTCAAGCCTTCAACCCCTTACCGATTTCACTATTTTGTGTTTTTGCTTACAAGATAGGGTTACAAGGATTAGGACCAATTAGGCCTCCTACCTAGTCCTTTAGGGCTCCCTCTCACAAACGATGCACAAACAACCCAAACTCCCAAAATGGACTACCATTCAATTGGAAAGGGCTCAAGGATTTTCTAGGTTTTAGGCCTCCAAGTGGCCGTACAGTGCCTTGGGCGAATTTTGGGGTTTTAAGGGTTTTGTGAGGGTTTCATGGTCTGCCTGGGTCACAGTGAGTGTTTTGTGTTTTAGCCACCTTGTCTGGATTGGTGGAGGCTCCTCCTTCACACCAATGATGATTCAAACACTCCCCTACACCTCCTCCAAAGAGTGCTCTCTTCTCTGTCCAACCTTGCTCTCCAAGACCTCTGCAACTTAACCCTTCCTAGCCGGGCACTGTTCAGTCTCGCCTAGGATTGGGTCTCTTGATGGCCTCCCTGCATTTTCAAGGGCCTTGCTTGTTTTCTAGTATGGTACAAGGTCTGCACTCTCATTCCCCATGGTTTCATGGTGGTTCCACAATGGGGAATGGAGTTATGCAGCCATTTACACAATCCTGTCCAAAATTGGATAGTAAGAAGACAATTTACAAACTATTTACAAACACACTCAATCTGCAAATAAAAACCTAGTCTAAATGCTTGAAATGAAAGTATTTACACCATAGAAGACAATCTACACAGTTTTGCACGTAAATCAATCCATTAACTTGCTTGGTTCCTTCATTCAAACTGATTGATAACCAACAAATAGTCACAGTCCGATCACTTTGCTTGGGTCGTACAATGTCTGACATCCAACCCATTAACTTAGGGTTTGGAAATACTTATACTACCCATACTTCAGTCTGTGTGCCCATACTAGGGTTTTCCATGCTAACCTAAAGAATTTGACATCATGGTGGAAACTTGTCATGCAACTTTTAAAAGTTGTCATGCAACTTTTGCAACTTTTGAGCAACTTTCCCAATGTTGCTTTTCATGACTCCTAGACCCACATTGGGCATACCTAAGGACACCACCATGCTATAAAGGACCCTAAAACACCTCCAAGGCACACATACTCTCAATTTTCAAGAAATCCTCAATCTTGACTTATAACCCTTAAGACCTCAATTAGGACCCTAACTAGGACCTATGAGCACATGGCTCATTATTTTATATACAAAGGCTTCAAAAGAAGCATAACACCAACAAAAAAAGAAAGAGGGAGAGCTTGGAAGGGTGCTCCTACACCATACTCCCCCTCTGCACACAACTAAGAAATAGAAGAAGAGATGAGAGTCGGGTCTGTGTCTAGTGTCTTGAACCTGCTCTCCTCCACCCAAGTTGCTTCCGACTCAGGCTGTCCTGCCCACTTCACCAAGTGTTCCATGTAGACCTGGTGTCTGGTGGACTTCTTTACTCTAGATTCCAAGATCTCCTCTGCTATTGGCTTCTTCACCTATGGTAAGGCATTAACATCTAGGTCCTGCAGTACCTTGGCTTGATTCTCAGTTTGCCCTTCTATCCCACCCTTGTACATGATCAGATCAGCAACGTTAAAGACTGGTGTTATAGCCAAATCTGAAGGCAGGTCAATCTTGTAAGCATTCTTACCATATTGTGACAAGATTCTACAAGGTCCTACCCTCCTCATTTGCAGTTTGGTAGGCTTACCACTTTGCATCCTAGCTTTGCTCAAATGGACCATCACATAGTCACCCACCTTGAACTGAACTTCTCTTCTTTTCTCATCCATTTTTGCTTTCAGCTTTTGAGTGGATTCAAGGATGGCTTTATTGACTTGCTCTTGAACTTCTTTGATGGTTTGAGTGAGGTCCTCTACTTGCCCACTCATCATTTCCAAACTACCGAGGTCTCTTAACTCACATACTCCTCTTGGATGTCTGCCATACACAACCTCAAAAGGACTTCTACCAGTGGTCCTATTCACACTATCATTATATGCATACTCTACTTGAGGAATGATTAGGTCCCATGTTTGATCATACTCCTTAGTTAAACACCTCAACAAGTTACCTAACACCCTATTGATGACTTCAGTTTGACCATCTGTTTGTGGATGGTAAGTTGAGCTAAATGACAAGTTAGTTCCTAGTCTCCTCCATAATGTTTACCAAAAATGGCCCATGAACTTACTGTCCCTGTCTGAAACAATGCTTAAAGGGAGTCCATGAATTCTAACAATCTCCTTAAAGAAGAGATGTGCAACATAGCTAGCATCATGTGTAGTCTTACATGGAATGAAATGACTCATTTTGGAAAATCTATCTACTACCACATAGATGTTGTCCATACCTGTTTTTGTCTTGGGAAGTCCTACTACAAAGTCCATGCTTATACATTCCCAAGCCCTATTTGGAACCGGTAATGGTTGATAGAGACCAACATTGCTTGATCCTCATTTTGCTCTTTGACATACACCACATTGCTCCACATACCTCTTCACATCTCTTGGCAACTTTGGCCAATAATAGTACCTCTGTACTAAATCCAAGGTTTTGTTGACTCCAAAGTGTCCACTGAAACTGCCATTATGTTTCTCTTGGATGAGGTTTTCCCTCATGGATCCTTTGGGTACACACAACTGATTACCTTTGAACAAGAGACCATTTTGGAGAGTGTAATCTGCATACTCACCATGGAAATGGTTCTCAAACTCCTTGCAAACCTTGTAAGCTGATGAGAAGTCTTCATCTCCTTCATAAAGGTCCTTGAAACCTTCTATTCCCATTCTCTGCAACTATAGTTCTTGAACTATCAACATCTTCCTGCTTAATGCATCTGCCACCTTATTAAGTTGCCCCTTCTTATGCTTGATGGTGAAGGTGAAGGATTGGAGATATTCCATCCATTTCAAGTGCCTATTGCTAAGGTTCTCTTGAGTGTTAATATAACTCAATGCCTGGTTGTCTGTGAACACCACAAATTCTTTTGGAAGTAGGTAATGCCTCCATTTCTTTAAAGACTGCACTAATGCATACAGCTCTAGGTCATAAGCTGAGTACTTCTTCTTTGCTTCATTAAGCTTCTCACTGAAAAATGCTACAGGTCTTCCCTCTTGACTCAATACACCACCTACTGCAATTCCACTTGCATCACACTCCAATGTGAATAGCTTATCAAAAATAGGTAGGAGAAGGATAGGTTTTGTGGCTACTTCTTGCTTCAACAATTGAAATGCATTGTCAGCCTGCTCAGTCCATTCAAACTTAGTTTTAAGACCACCTTTAATGGTGTCAAGGATTGGTGCACATATGCCACTGAAGTTCCTCACAAATTTCCTATAGAATTGAGCTAATCCATGGAAACTCCTTACCTTAGTCCCTGTTCTAGGTGTAGGCCAATTCAAGATTGCCTCCACTTTGCTTGGATCCATCTTCAAGGTTCCCTTAGACACCACAAATCTTAAGTAGACCAGATCTTGCTTCAAGAAGTCACACTTCTCTAGGTTGATGGATAACTTCTCCTCATGCAACCTCTCTAAGACTGACCTCAAATGCTCAAGGTGCTCCTCTTTGGTTTTGCTATAGATGAAAATGTCATCTAGATACACCACCACAAATCTGCCTGTGAAATCCTTCAACACTTCATTCATCAACCTCATGAAGGTGCTTGGAGCATTAGTAAGTCCAAATGGCATCGCAAGCCATTCATACAATCCCTCTATGGTTTTAAAAACAGTTTTCCACTCATCACCCTCCTTGATTCTTATCTGGTGATAACCACTTTTAAGGTCTAGCTTGGTAAAATACATAGCCCCTCCTAAACAATCCATCAAATCCTCTATTCTAGGAATAGGAAACCTATACCTTATGGTGATCCTATTGAGTGCCCTTGAATCTATGCAAAGTCTCCACTTGCCTCCCTTCTTTGATGCTAGCACTACCGGGACTGCACATGGGCTGATGCTCTTCTTAATCAGTCCTTGTTCCAATAACTCCTGCACTTGCCTTGCTACTTCCTTATTCTGATCAGGTGTGAGCTTATATGCAGCTTTGTTAGGTAGGGATGCACTGGGAACAAAGTCTATTTGATGGCTTATAGACCTTCTAGGTGGGAGTGTTGCAGGTGCTCCATCACTCACTATGTCCTTATACTCTTGCAACATTTGCTTCACCTCCTTGGGTACTTCTGCCTGCAACTTGTCTACTGCCTCCTTTGGTTTCACAAATATGGCACACTTCACTATCTCCTCCTCATGTAGCAAGTTTAAGAACTCTTTACCAGTAGCCATTACGACACTAGGTGTTCTTGAAGTGCCCTCTTTATTCTCTGTCAAAGACTGAATCTTAAAGGTCTTGCTATCCTTCTTGAATGATATGGAGTTCTCCTCTCCATCATAGATCACCTTCCTATCAAATTGCCAGGGTCTTCCTAGTAGCAGATGACAAGCATCCATAGGCAACACATCACAAAGGATCTTATCCTTGTATCCTCCAATAGAAAACTCTACCCAAGTCTGTTCATTGACTAGCACACTCTGCTCATGGTTCAACCATGTCACCTTGTATGGGTTAGTGTGGGGTATCCTTGTAAGTTTCAACTTCCTGGTTGCCTCCTCTAATATTATGTTATCAATTGACCCTGAATCAACTATCACCTTTCACACTTTACCAAGTATCTTACATCTCACCTGAAACAATGCTCTCCTATGCTTAGGTTCACTCTTGACTGGCTGTCTTATCAAGACCCTATTGAACATCAGATTTTCTCCACTCTTTGATTCAATATGGTCCACCTCAGGTGTCTTTCTGCTTGAAGAGTCTTCATGTGCATAAGCAACCCTCTTTCCACTGTTTGATGAGGTAGGCTTGTCAGGGCATCTATATGCCAGGTGTCCCAATTGTCCACAATTGTAACACTTCATAGTTGCAAAGTAGGAGTTACCTCTACCGGCACCTCTACCCCTACTTGGACCACCTTGTGCACCTCTACCCCTACTTGGACCACCTTGTGCACCTCTTCCTCTAGGATGTCCTCCTCTGAGACTGGTTTCACTGCCATGCTCAGTCAACTTGGCTTCTCCTTGGTTTCTCTGCTCATTTGCTTTGCTTTGGTAACCACCTCGGTGCTTCACTTATTCTCTACCTCTGCCTCTACTCCTGTTATTAGAGTCTCCTTTCCTTTTGTTCCTCTCTTCCACCTTGACAGCAAGCTGATGACATTTTTGAACAGTAGTAGGAGTCCATAGGCTTATCTCCTCTTGAATGTTCCACTTTAGGCTGCTTAGATACCTAGCCACCTTAATAGATTCATCTTCTTGGACTTTAGATCTAAGATAAAGTTTTTGAAATTCTTCGGTGTAGGAGGCCACATGAAGGTCTTTTTGCTTCAAACCTTGTCTCTTCTTATGAAGTTGGACTTCATAATCCTTTGGTAAGTAGTTCTCTTTGATCTTGCTCACCATGGCTTTCCAATTTGCAATAGGTAGCTTCCCCATGCTAACTCTTTCTTCTTGCAGGTACTTCCACCATGTTAAAGCTGCTCCCCTTAATCTTGATTTGGCAACTTTAACCTTTTGAGCCTCTGTCAATCCTTCACACTCAAAGTAGTTTTCCATGCCCTCAATCCATTCCATTACAGTGTCAATGTCCATCCTTCCATTGAAATGTGGCAATCCTTTAAAAGCTTTGGTGTTCAAAGCCTTAATAGCTTTTACAAATGGTTCTTCATTAAACAAGGGATCTGGTTCAGGTATAATGTCATCTATGTCAATAGTTTTCTTGCCTTTTTCTTTGGTGTCTTCACCCCAAGGTTCATGTGTCCTTTGATCCACCACTTCCTGCAGCTTATCCCTTATCTCACTCATAGATTCTTCAAGGAGTCTATTCTTCTCCTTCTGCTCTTCTACCTCCCTAGCTAGCTCTGTATTAGTGACCATTTTGCTCTCCCCTACTGATTCACCAGTATATAGAGACATACACAGTCCAACAAATCTTTAACTTGCTCTGATACCAATCTGATGGGATGGGGTTAGGGATAGACTAGCCTAGTCTATGCTCTTGGATCCTTTCCTTGGATCACCTGGTGTTCTCCACACACTCTAGGGTCTCTAGGACTTCCTTTGCTTGAGGAGTCCCCTGACCATTCCCAATCCACCCACCAATGAGTTGCAATGTTTCTGCTAAGGTCTCACCTACTCATGAGACTCAAAACCCCTTACTATGGCTAATAAGGGCTAGGATTGTTCTACACCTTCCAAGGTCTTAGCAAGGTTATATCAGGTCTAATTCATGGTCTTTCCACCCATTCATGTACCCCCAAGAGGTTTCAAGCCTTCAACCCCTTACCGATTTCACTATTTTGTGTTTTTGCTTACAAGATAGGGCTACAAGGATTAGGACCAATTAGGCCTCCTACCCGGCCCTTTAGGGCTCCCTCTCACAAACGATGCACAAACAACCCAAACTCCCAAAATGGACTACCATTCATTTGGCAAGGGCTCAAGGATTTTCTAGGTTTTAGGCCTCCAAGTGGCCGTACAGTGCCTTGGGCGAATTTTGGGGTTTTAAGGGTTTTGTGAGGGTTTCATGGTCTACCTGGGTCATAGTGAGTGTTTTGTGTTTTAGCCACCTTGTCTAGATTGGTGGAGGCTCCTCCTTCACACCAATGATGCTTCAAACACTCCCCTACACCTCCTCTAAAGAGTGCTCTCTTCTCTGTCCAACCTTGCTCTCCAAGACCTCTGTAACTTAACCCTTCCTAGCCGGGCACTATTCAGTCTCGCTTAGGATTGGGTCTCTTGATGGCCTCACTACATTTTCAAGGGACCTACTTGTTTTGTAGTATGGTACAAGGTCTAGACTCTCAGTCCCCATGGTTTCATGGTGGTTCCACAATGGGGAATGGAGTTATGCAGCCATTTACACAATCCTGTCCAAAACTGGATAGTAAGAAGACAATTTACAAACTATTTACAAACACACTCAATCTGCAAATAAAAACCTAGTCTAAATGCTTGAAATGAAATTATTTACACCATAGAAGGTAATCTGCATAGTTTTGCACGTAAATCAATCCATTAACTTGCTTGGTTCCTTCATTCAAACTGACTGATAACCAACAAACAGTCACAGTCTGGTCACTTTGCTTGGGCCGTACAATGTCTGACATCCAACCCATTAACTTAGGGTTTGGAAATACTTATACTACCCATACCTCTATCTGTGTGCCCATTCTAGGGTTTTCCATGCTAACCTAAAGAATTTGACATCATGGTGGAAAAGTTGTCATGCAACTTTTGCAACTTTTAAAAGTTGTCATGCAACTTTTGCAACTTTTGAGAAAATTTCCCAATGTTGCTTTTCATGACTCCTAGACCCACATTGGGCATACCTAAGGACACCACCATGCTATAAAGGACCCCTAAACACCTCCAAGGCACACATACCCTCAATTTTCAAGAAATCCTCAATCTTGACTTATAAACCTTAAGACCTCAATTAGGACCCTAACTAGGACCTATGAGCACATGGCTCATTATTTTATATACAAAGGCTTCAAAAGAAGCATAACACCAACAAAAAAAGAAGGAGGGAGAGCTTGGAAGGATGCTCCTACACCACATTGCGGGAGACTCAGCGATCGTATTCTGATTAGCTATTGGGTGTGTACCTAAGTCAACAAGCAAAGATTTTCTTCTCTAAAGCCAACTTTTGTTGGGTTAGCGTGTTGTGATTGAATTATTATATATCTTGCATGTTTTCCATATTTTCATCCCTAAAACTGAAACTGAAATACAAAAACTAGAGAAAACAAATCAACAAACTAGTGATAAACTATCCGTGTCCAAAACTGGTCTCTGTCGTACATCAAAAACTTAGTCCTTATCAAAAACCAATCTTTGTCAATCATTGAAACTCTATCTGTTAGAATCTCATCTCTGTCCAATCCTCTGTCGTACAAATTCCTAATTTTATCAGTCCCAAATAGTCAAACTTGCCTAAACCAGTCTACAATGAGCATAAATTTGGTTATCATCCTCCTGAGCATAAACAACCTTGATAGTGTACCCCTGCCGTTGCGTTGCACGATTTTGTCGATCATCTCTCAGGTAGTTCAAATAACATCTTATCAAACCTAAGCTAACTTAGGTAAAGTCTTACACAGGATTGATCATTCCTGAAACCAGACCAGATCTTAGTTACTTCACTTAATCACTATGTTAAATGAACAACTAGCTTCTATTTGATCTTGACTTCTGCAACACATCTAGCTCTCGGTCCCGTCGATTGTAAATGCCTGTTCAAACTAGAAGCTCTTCTAAAAATTCTGACAAAAGTAAGAATCCCATGGATACCTTAGCTCCAATTCCCATGGCTACCTTGGATCAAATGCTTCAAGATATCAAGAAAGAAATATATGACATGAAAATCCAACAAAATAAATCAATGACTCCATTTGAAAAACAAATGCATGATATCAAGAGTGAGAAAATTCAAGGAATGCTAAAACAGTTATTTGATTTGACAATCAAAAGCCAGTAAATAATTGACAATCAAAAGCCAAATCTCAAACAAGCTCACAAGGAACCTTTACCAAGACATAAAAACATTTCCTCCAAATATCCTCTGGATAGACAATTTACACCTTTAGGGCAATCTATTGAGTTGACTTTGAAAGAGCTTCTTGAGCATAATCTTATCATATTTCCTAGAAAGACCACATGGGGATGTGAATTTGTGAGTAATTATTGTGCATATCATAGACAAAATGAACATAAGACTTTGAAATGCATGGAATTTAAACATAAGATTCCAGATCTCATTGATAATGGTGTCATTGAAATTGAAGATCCTAATGACTCACCTAAAGAAAAAGAAGGAACTACTTCTAAGCATAATCAAAATCATGAACCTATGTCTAGCAAGGCTCCATATGTGGCCTCCATCCCTTCCATGATGTCTTCATCTCCTTCAAACAATGAAACTTCTCATGTTTAGCTTCAAGGGCTATCTCCTATGGAAATCCAAGCTAACGATACAAGTTCCTCTAAAGATTTAAAAATCCCAAATCCTATGCCATCATACACTTCAATTCCAAACATACCCACTCTAGAGAGTCCCACTCAAAATGCTTCCCCATCATGCCAAAATATGGAGATCTTCCAAGAATCCCCTACACCTCTGCAAAATCCTATCCCTTCATTAGAAGTGACTCCATGTCAAGAGGATAATCTAAAAAATGAAGAAACAAGTCCTATCATAAATCAGGATCAAGACACCAAAATTCCCCAATCCCATCTAATGATTGAAAAAGATCGTATTTCACTAGAATCCCATGATGATCCCCTTATACCTTTCCATTTCTTCCAAGATGACCCCCTTCCATCTCAAGAGAAAACCATCCTTCCATATCCCATTCCTAATCCACTTCCTAAGAAAGATCATGATGCCTCTTCCACCTTTTCAAATGGTCCTATTCAAAATGAAGAGTCAAACACCCTTCCTACTCTATCCAATGGTCCTCTTTCATGTCAAGATCAAAGTATCCCTTCATCTCCTTTTCATAATCCTCCGTATTCATCTCAAACATCCATCATGCCTACAAATACCTCTCATGATCCTATCATTCCCTACATTCCACCTCCATCTCATAATGGACTCATGCCTTCTTTCCAAAGCAAAGTGTATCCTACAAGTCAAAATATTTATAAAGGCAAAGGGGTAAATCTCCACAAGCAAGAACCCCTCCATATTAAAGAAAATGCTAAAGGTCTTGGACTTAGGGACATTTCTCAAGATGTTGGTATCTCTCATAAATCCTACATTTCTCCAGTTAAATCCAAATATACACTTTCCCCATCATCGCTTCCATCCATTCTAGGTCCCTATATCCCTCCACCCCTTATGCAGGATCAACAAAGGCACACATATTTGAGTACCTTCCATCCATCTAAAAGACCTCCATATCATTCCTATCTATCCACACATCTCCCTCCAAGCAATTTGGATGCCAAGCATAAAAGTCATAAGTCAAGTAATCCACATGTATTCAAGGATCAACATTTCCCATCTAATCGACATGTCAAAACAAAGCAAAATATGATCCAAAAAGAAAAAGAAAAATACAAAATGCCACAAAGGCCCACAAAGAAAGAAGAAAAGTCAAATTTTATATGGGTTCCTAACGCACTTGTACAAGCAATGCGCTCTAAGGAACTACAAAAGTATGAGAAATCAAAAACCATGTGGATCCCTAAGCAGCTGCTTGAAGCACAACAGTCTAAAGAAAAATCAAAATTGGCATCCAAACCTTCCGAGTCTATTCCTCCATCACCTCCTTCATCCATTTTGGGTTCTTATGCCCCAAAATGTGTAACCTTTCCTCCATCAAAATCTCAAAATCTGAGATTCACTTCTCCTCCATATGTCCACCATCCCTCAAGATGTGTGCCAATGTTGATCTTTCCAACATTTCCATCTAGCCATACATAATTCTTCCAACATTCCATCCATTATCCAACACCTCTTTTTCACCCTTCCACCCCTCTTATCCAATCCTTTGCATAAATCCTTGCCCTAGTTTCAATTCATTATCTTGCCAACATCTTTGAGCATACTTTCATAGCCATGGTCTATTGCAACTCATATTCTAAGGGTACCATCCAAAGAAGAGAGATGCTGGGGTACTTCTTCCATCCCCTATCATGCCTCAATTATCTTCCAAAAGAAAAAAAGAGAAAAAAAAAATCAGAAAAAAAAGTAAAGAGAAATAAATTCGTCCTTGTGTGAAAACCACTTCTTGTGGCGCCTTGGGAAAGTACCATGATGAAAACTTGGCAAACATGCATCATGCATAATCCATTATCCTTTTTCACTTTACATTGGGGGCAAGTTCCATCCATGTACATCCATCTATTATCCTTCTTCCTCCATTATCCTTCATCCTCCATTATCCCTCATTCGCTCTATCTACATTCATATCCCTTTTCCACCTTTGATCTTGACAAGGTTAAGGATCTTTACAGGTTTTGTATGTCCTATATATTGCACTTGATCCACACCCTTTAGCTCCTATCCATTGCTCACTTATATCCTTCATTACCACCTTTGATCTTGATTATCCTATTTGTCCCCTATCCAGATCTATTCCTTGATCTTGATCAACACCATGGACAAAATGCAAAAACATGCTTTCCACAAACCTCTTGACATGGCCACTTCTTTGGACCATAAGGCTTTGTTACGCTATATCCTTTCTTTGATGCGCTATATCCTTGCTTTACATCACTAAAATCCTTGCTTTACATCGCTAAAATCCTTGGTTTACATTGCTATATTTGGACCTTGTGCTTGGATTAACATTGTGAGATAGTCCTTGAAAGCATCCACCATCATTCGCTTATCCATTCATGTACTCAAAATCCCTTTTGCCTTGCTAGACACTAGGGGCAAACATTAAAAAATCCTAAAAATTAACAGTTTTGAGACAACAAAGGGAAGTTTGAACCCAACTGGCTAGGCCCATACATCATTACTGCAGTGTTTGGTTTTGGTGCCTATCAACTCTCAACATTAGAAGGAGAACAACTCTGTGAACCGATCAACACCATCCACCTAAAGAAATTCTTCACCTAAATATTCTCTGCTCTAGTAGCCTATGTAGCTAAAAAGTCCTGAAGAAATCCTAAAAACCATAAAATGTCCTGAAGAAATCCTCAAAATCAGAAAAAGTCCTGAAGAAATTCAAAAAAAGAAAAAAAAAGAAAAGAAAAAAAGAAAAAAAGGGAAAAGGAGAGAAAATGCCTTAGTGAAAACCTGGTAAACAGGCACCTTGGTAAAGAAAAATAAAAAAACTCTGCCAAGCACATGAAAACCTGGCAAACACGCACCTCTTGTACTCAAGCGCTCCATCTATTAACGCAATGTTGGCATTCCTGCTGTCATGCAATTCTTTGATTTTATTTGTACATAACTTTTAGTCACTTTTGTGACATCCTGGTTCTTTTAAAACCCTCATGGCTTGAAACCAATCACTGACCTAGTCTTAGGGTAATCGACTGATCAATTGACATGTCCTAAGTAGTATCAACCAAGTCATCTTTACGTCAGTGATACCCGGTCGTCCACTTCGAGTCAGTCACCTATCTCCTGACTACTGAAGAGTTTTATCACTGAGTACACAAGCAAAACAAGACTACTGAAAACAATCACTAAATTGTTTGAGATATGCATGAAATTTTCTTTGTGTACTGTCTTTTACATTGTCTTTCACTTATTATTCCCTCTGAGTAACTCAAGGGAATTTCTTTATCATGCAATCCAGGTTCCTATGAAATCTATCCAAGGATATGAAAAAAAAAGGGTCATTGCAGACAACATAATTAATATTGCACATGAAAAGCAAGGAATTATAATCTGCCTGCTGTGGTTGTAAAACGCTCAGTGATGAAAATTAAGCATTTCAAATCCAGTGACTAGGTTTAGGTTGCATTTCATTGTGCATCTCATTTTGCATTTCATTTTGTATTTTGTGAATTTAGAGTGATTTCGGTATAATAACAATGCTCTCTTTATCTTCTGAATGAGAGTTGGAAGCTTCACCATTTCTTAGCTAAGTGGTCTCTTTTTCATCATCGTTTCTCTGATCGAGTACTTGTGTATTGAGATGTTAGCTGCATACATGAGCAATTTCTATAGACCCATACATTTCATTTTATACTTATTTGCATTCATATTATTGCATGAATAAAAATAAACATTTGCATTACTAGTTACCCATTCTCCTCATTTATTTGCATAAAAAGAAACAAAAATAAACATCCATATTTCATTTGCATTCATTCATCTATACTGAAAAGATATGCATACATATAGAATAAAGCATATAAACAACATTTCATAATCAATCAACACAAGTATGATGAAATAAAATCAAGAGCTCGTAAATCGGCTATCTCGAGTCCATTTTCGGGATCGAAATAGAAATCTGATGTCAATTCTCTCATCAAATTTCACGACGTTGACCACTTAGGGCTTTCATCAACTGCTCATTCTCTTCTTCAATTTGTGCTCAATTTCTCGTTAATCAACACTAAATCTCAATTGAATTCTCACATTAACTTTGATTTTAATCTTTAACATTAATCTTTGTGCTCAAATAACTTATCATCGCTACAATTTTTTTTTTGCCTACAATCATTGCGCAACCCTCGCTATCTTTCGATTTCACTCCCGAGGGGGCATACTCATGACCTCAAAGTCAATAATTTCTTTCAAAAATATTCATTACTAGTCGAGCAACTAACCTTCATGAAATCAATCACTAGGGGCATATTAGTTTTATCGCTTCATATCAAGCTGACATTGTCTTTGTCTAAATCAATCTCTTAACATTAATCAGTTTCATATCTTTTCATCAAACTGATTATTCGTTTAAACTCAATCAAGGGTTTAAAGAGTATCTTTGATCACACTTAATCTAAGGAGGTGTTCAGTTTCATCGCATTGAATCAAGCTGGACAATTTATCTTCGCTCATCGTATTTTGATCAATCAAGTTCAAGATCGATTTTATCTTCGTTCACTGTGTCTAGTTCAATCAAGTTTTAGATCAATAAGATCCGCTTCTTGATCAATCAAGTTCAAGTTCAATATCTTTTCTCTCTATCGTTCCTAGTTCAATCAAGTTCGGGATCGATATCGCTTTAATCAACTCTTTTTCAATTTCATCACTTCAAAACAAGCTGAATACCTCACTCTTCATTTGGTTCGTGATCAATCAAGTTCAGAACTGGTATCTCCTAGACATCAACTATTCTTTGAACCAATGCGCTGCTCGCACATTAATTCAAAGAGGGGCAAATGTAATACCCTAAAAATGGTCATGTAAACCATGGGCCCCTAATCTCGACAACATCTCCAAGGTCCTAACCAAAGGCAATTAAATAAATCTTGAGCACACAATTAATTTCTAAAATCATCAATGTCACATGGCAAAATTAATCACTCAATATTAATTAAATATTTATTTAATTAATTGATCATTCAAAGTAAATCATTTTAAACAATTATCTTATTTATTTTATTAAATATCCTAGCATATTTAATTAAATAAATCAATTTGCCATTAAATCATCAAAAAAAGGAATTAATTTGAAAAATAAATAAAAATTGCCATAAATCTTCAAAAAAGGAAACAAATCAAGAAAGAGGAATTGGAAATTATGAGAACAAAGATTCAAAAAAGGAAATAAATCAAAAAAGGAATTAATTGACAAAAAAAGAATTAAAAATTAAGAAAAGAAATCAATTGGAGATAATCTTGAAAAAATAAATTAAAAATTGATAGATAATCTCAAAGAAAGCAATTAAAGCAATTAAAACAATTAAATATTAAAATTGAATGAAATAGAGAATAAATTAGTTTTTTCCTGATTTTTTCTTAATTTTAGTTCAATTTCCTTTAAAACTGAGAAAAGCATCCAATCACATCAATTCACTTGGATTGTGCTTCCTCTTGGAAAATCTTGACCGCTCATCATCATTTGATCTCAGCCTTTGGTTTCTTTTTGAATTTTTTTATAAATTCAAGTTCTCATCTCTCATTCAAAAAATCCTGGAGAATATATTGTTATTATGCTGTTTTTGCTCTAGGTTCATTGAGAATTTGCACTGAGATATTGTACATTAGTTATTTCATATTGCTTAAATAATTTAGCTTAAATATTCATATATTGCTTAAATCATGTTAGATTAATCTTGCATATCTAGCTTAAATCTTGCATCCATTTAGCTTATATTCATGCTCATATAGATTTAAAAATCCTTCGTTTAAGTGTTGTCTAGTCACTGGATAGCTTAGCAATTTGAGAGCAATCTAAACTCGCATCTACTAGAAGGCAATGGGTCACTTTGTAATGGTTTATTATTTATTGATTATTGATTTACTAATGATGCATCTAATGACTTAATTGAAGTGTTGTGTATTCTAGATACAGATACATGCCCACTTTTCACACACACAATAACATCCTAGTGTGTACAACATACCCCTTAGGGGTCCTAAGGGGTCATATGTGGTCCTAAGGGGTCAAGCATGTGTTACGACCACATATGACCCCTTATAACATCCTAGTGTGTACAACATACCCCTTAGGATCACATAGTGTCCTAAGGGGTCATATGCGGTCCTAAGGGGGTCAATCATGTAATCTAACACATGCGTGACCCCTTAGGACCAAATATGACTGTTGGCATTTACATGAAGATTGCATTGATAAACTATTATGTTGTCATTAATGTCAATAGTAACCGGTAATGATGTTGTAATAATGTTGTTTTGCAACTGGTAGGTGAGCTAGTGAAAGAAACTGGTATTACTTGAGAAGAAGTGAGATCAACCGGTAACCCTACCTGTTGATGTGCCAAACCCTAACCGATGGAGCTTGGTGAATTAGTTGTATTGGTTTATGATTCTATGATGAATGGTAATGATTATGCCAAGTATGCACATTGTATGAGAAGAGTTTCAAATGGTTTTTGGCGCGTAGAGATAACAATGTTATCTTGGGAATGAGCGAGTACATTGGATGAAGTGGAAACCTCATGATGAGTTATAGGGATCGATGAAGCAGTGATCAAGGAGCAGTCGAGGTTGTCTTGAATGATGTGCAATGATTGTTATGTAATCCAACGGTCGTACTTGAACCAATTTGTTTGTAATCTCTATGAGATCTTAGGTTTGTGATGTGTTACTGACCTGTTGTTTTGCTTATAAGGTCGATGAGTTGTTTTGTTGTAGTGTTGGAAATTTCGGTGGAATGTAAGAGTGATTGGTTTCTGAACTAGGAGATGTATCTACAGTATGTGTAAAGGAAGATAAGAGCATGAAAATGATCTAATCAAGAAGAGTAGTGCTATTCACCAGATCAACAAACTCCTGTTGTTCTCTAACAATTACAATAGTCAAATCCCTTAACATGGTAAGCTCTAACAGGCTTAGTGTTATCTAAATCCTCTAAACAAGTCATCCATTAGCTTGGATCAAATCCTCTACTAAGGTTACTCCTAACAGGGTATTTCTTCTAATAGGGCATTATAGTCAATCACTTAACCGGGTGGTCCCTAACATGATAAGTTCTTAACAAGACTTTTTGTAAAGCTTTAACAAGCTTGGCTCCTAACAGGGCGAACTTTAGAAGAGTTCAAAATACTTGTGGGTATTCATCCCCACCATGGTTTTTCCCATTTGGGTTTCCACGTCAAAATCATTGTGTCGAGTGGTGAATGTTTTTGTGGTTATGTTTGCTATGGTTAATTTTCTTAACTACTAAATCCACTTAGATATGATATGATGACCGACAACAATTTGAAATGTGATTTTACTTTTGTCAGTAAAGTATTTGGATATTTTAGTTAAATGGTTTGTGAGTTTCAGAGTCGTTTTACTGTTATTTTGTTACGACAGTCAACCGGTGTACTTGACAGTGATATTGCAATTTGTTAGTTCAGTGTTTGAACTGGTTAGTTCTGAGTTTGACTTGAGAGGTTGTTTTTTAGTTTGGTGAAAGCTTAGTCAGTTTTCTATCTACTGATTCACCCCCCCTCTCAGTAGTTGACCAGATACTTATTGATTCATCATACCATCAATGACCCCTTATAACATCTTAGTGTGTACAACATATGATAGTTCTGATACTTAATGTTAAGTACAAATGCCAAGCTAATAAGATGAGAGGGGGGGGGGTGAATCGTACAACCTTAATCTTCCATTAAAAAAACATTCAACTTTGGTAACATATACTTTAGTAATATAACCAAAACTACTAAACATGCAAACTCAAAAGCATATAAACATCATAACACTCATAACACCAGATTTAACGTGGAAACCCAAATAGGGAAAAACCAATGTGGGATTTCAGACCCACTAAGAAATATACTCTTCAAGAGTATGCTCGGTTAAAAGCAAATCCTGTTAAAGATTACAAACACATTGCTAAATGTGACCCGGTTAAGGGATTTCCCTCAGATCTGTTAGGATCTTCACCTTGTTAGAAGTGACCTTGTTAAAGGATTTCAAACACTCAATCAGAATGTCACCTTGCTAGAGGGTTTTACAAATAAGACTGTTAAGTCCACTTGGTTAAGAGATTTTCTGTCACTTCACAAAATAACAGTAATCAAAATCTATCTGCAACTTCACATCTAAAATGCTAAAGCAGATTCTTATTTTCTCAATACAATCTAGGACTTATCTTGTCCATCTGCTGGGCTCTATACTTTGTTATTCAAATAGGTCTTCAAGCTTCTGTGCTCAGTAATCATTATGTAGCATCCCTGTGCATACACTTGCCTGCATGCATTGTTTATCAACAGTTCCTTATTTATAAACAATTTGCCAACCGCTTAATCTCCTTGATCACATATCCCATGATCAGTCATAGCCATTAGATCTTCAAATTTTGACTAGGTTCAATGTATCCTTCGATCTGAAAACATTTTACCCCACCTTGGAACTTGCATATATTTCTTGTAACTTGTGCTAGGGTATTGCAGTTAAATCTGAGCTGTAGATCTTCCTGCCGATTTTCCTTTACCATAGATTCTTCATGCATGGCATACCAATCATTTAATCATAGCCAGCTCATCAGCTTCCTTTATTAAATAATGCTTTTATTCATTCAATGCATTCTGTTACTACTCGGCTGCAACTCGACATTTTACTACTAATTCCAGGTCCGCAGCTTCATACTGTATTCCTATCTCAGTTTATAAGCGAATCTTTCTCACTTTCTATGCATTTCTAGCTTAATTCTTCTATGCACATTCTTTACAAAAGAGGGTAGCCTTGCTGTCATAACCCTTGAAACTCATTTAGCATCCAATCTTGCATTGCGTGGGATTGGATCTTGTGGGTTTCAACCCTTCTTTTGAATGTAAAGTCTCTCCCCTAAGTGAAAACCATCAACCCTACAGTGAATCTCCCTTCTCTCTCCGTGGAGTTGGAAGAGGGGAGAGCAACTAGGGTTCGATCACGATTTTCTGCTTTACATTTTGGTGAACCCGATGTGAACATCCTTTCTGATTATTCTTGGTTAGATCTGAAAATTGGATTCCTTGATTACATTTCCATGTTGATCTTTTGCAAAATTTTAGAGGTTAATTGCATAACCCTAAATTTTCTTTTTAGGAATTAAGCTTGTGAAATGTCTAAATGTTAATGCTTGTTTCAGATCTGCCCTTCTATTACAAATTATCAATTAATATCTATGCTTTAATTTTAAAAATTAAGTGGTTAAGTGTTAAAACCCTAATTTTTGAAACCCTCTTGATTCAACCTTTGTCCGACAATTTCACTGATCAAAACATCTCCAAATCAGCTGTAACTTTGGATTCCGCAATAAAATCACAATATCTTTCATCCCTAAAAATTTGGAAAAAAGTTGCGAGGACCGTGTGCACTCCGAGCACCATCGTCCCTGACATTTTTTCTGAAATTTTGGGAGCTAGATCTTACTGTATTTTTCTGCTAAAATCCAGAATTTTGGCTGATTTTATCAATTATAACACTTTCAAAATTAAAGTCAAAGTTGGTCTAAGGATTACTTGGATTAACGCTTCTAATCATTCAAAAATCATTGAAATTGAAATTTTGTGTCAAAATTGTGTTCTTACTTGTCCTAAATCTGAAAAGTGTGTTTGCATTCATTAAAAATTTCAGTGCTTTATTCAAATTCTTACAATTTGTGACTTTTGAAATTAAGTGCTTAATTACAACAACTTTAATTTCCGCTTTCAAAATTGAATTTTGCGTGAAATTGAGTCAATTTTTAAATTTCAAAATTTGCATTGCTCTTGACATTCCCTCTAAAATCATAAAATTCAAAATTTCAGTTTCCCTCTCTTTTTCAAAATTCAAATTTTTGCATTTTTCGACAATCTGGGTAGGGTTCAATTTTGAGATTGCAACTTTAATTTGGCCTATCTACAGATCGTAAAGCCACTCAATTTTTTCAGATTAGCTCCAAAATCATCATAACTTTCATCCCTGCAAATTTCGAAAAAAGTTGCCAGGACCGTGTGCACTCCGAAGCCCCACGGTCCCTGACATTTTTTCTGAAATTTCGGGAGATAGTCCTGATTGTATTTAACAGCTTAAATCTGGAAGATTGGCTGATTTTACTGAAAATTGCTACCTCTAAAATCAAAATTTTCTCTCCCTCTCTAGTGCATGAGTTTTACAACAATAAGCCCTACTTACACTATTCCTGTTAGACGAAGCCGTAGAATTAAGTCTTTCTGAGGTTTAATTACCGAGGAGATGGAACCTAATTTGAATAGCCTTTTTAACGAGGACATGGGTAATTCCTCTAATCCTCCTAATGATCAAGAAGCTCTCCATGAGGTTTCTGAAGAACAACTTTCGAAATTGGATAACCAATTTGACGATTTTCGACAATGGATGTCTCAAGAATACCCCGATAGTCAAGCTCTTCCTTTAATTGAGGATCTAAAACGTATGCTTCAAAGTGATAAGAATGGAATTGATATTTTGCGTGGTATTGCACACATTGTGGATTCGAATGTGATGCCTATGAAGAGTTGTGCTGAAAATTTGGGTTATACACAACCTCCTACTCAAGTCAATCATTCTATTCCTTTGATGACTTCTATTGCTAGCATACCTACCTTTACATCAAACATAATGGCTACTTCTACACAAGACATTCCTCCTGTGATCACCAGTCATGGGGGCAATCCTTCCTCTTCAATTAACCCTCTTCCTTCATTCAATCCGATTTCTTCATTCACTCCTTCAATGAGTGTCCCTATTACATCTCCACAAATGAACATGATGCAAGGGGGCAATTTATTCAATCATTTCATTCCTCCTTGTAGTGTTCCTCCTGTCCAATCATCTCCTATGACTAATTATCATAGGGTCCCACCACCTTACTCTCTACCTTCTTTCAATAACATAACACCTCCATCTCAATCTAACACATCTAATATGAACTCTTCGACTGAAGCGACCATTAACAATCTTGCACAAACTGTCTCTTCTTTACAACAACAAATTGCTTCTATGAATCAATCTAAGTTTAGTGTGCCCACATTTGATGTTGCGAGCCCACTTTCTCTTGACATTGTTCGAGCTATTCCCCCTAAACATGTTGAAATTCCACATTTGGAGCTTTATAATGGTAAGGGTGATCCTCTAACACATGTTAAGACTTTTCAAACAATCTGTACTGATTTTGCTTATGACCAAAGGTTGCTTGCAAAATTGTTTACTAGAACATTAAGAGATAAAGCCCTACAATGGTATTGCTCGTTGCCTTCTTATTCTATTACTTCTTTCGAACAACTTGCAAATGCTTTCATTCAACAATTTCAAAACAATATAAGTCCTAAAGTTACTTTGATTGATTTAATGCATTGTAAACAAGGTGTTAAAGAAAAAGTGACTGATTTCATTGGTAGATATAAGCATTTGTATGCTCAAATTTCTTTTCCAGTGCCTGACAATGATATTCAAAGAATCTTTATTTCTAATTTACAAAAAGATATTCGAGACAAACTTCTGTTTTCTGAGTTTACTTCTTTCCAACAGTTGTGTGCAACTCTTCACAATTATCAACTGACTGTGAATCAAATGGAACAATCACATCCTATGGCTCCGAGTGATTGTTGGGAAAAATGGTGTCTCAACCTTGCATTTATGCGAGGTTACTATTTATAGTAAGTTTTTATTTGAGCACGAAATGGTGCGAAACTCTCCCTGAAGCTTCTGGTTGGCTAGATAAGCATTCCGGTAAAGTTGCGTCGCAAGGTCACAGCTAGTTTTGAAGATATTAAAGTTTTCGTCTTGGAGGGGTGCAATAAAATGTTTAAACTTAATTTTGGGGACTTTAGAGGCTCCAAAATGCCCTGAAAAGTTGCCGTAACCGGCGAAGCGGGTTACGAGGTGATAGAGCACTTCGCGAGCTTTCCGGCGCTTCAAACGGTTCGTCAATCGGACACCCGGTTCTCAAGTTATGGCCTCCGGAAGTTTGTACTCCTGAAATAGGAAAAATAATTTGTATCGAATACATAAATGAGCTGTAAAAGGGAGCGACACATGTTGATGTGTGCTTTAACATGTCATAGGGCATCTAGAAGGGAGATAAGGTCGGCTACACCTTATTGGGTGGTTTTAGCCCATGGTTTTGTAATACCGTTTGACGGTTTCTTGTATTGTATCTCCTATTTATGAGGTGTGTGAGATAGAGGTTGTGTGTAAGAGTCTTATGGCTATTGAGTTGCCTCTGAATCTCTGATTAGTGGTACTCCTGCGAAGAGCTTGCTCTGCAAGTATTTTGTAATCTGTTTTTGATTGCTGAATAAAATATTGAGCTGCTTTTGGAGGGTGGGGTTTTTCTCCCGAAAGGGCTTTCCCCACGTAAATCATTGTGTTGTGGTATGATTGCTATTATATCTATTTCTATTTTCTGTAACTGTTGTAATGATCTGAAAAAGTTTTGCATTACCCTCCTCTCAAGGTTAGTGTAGGAAGTTGTTTCCGCTACTTAACTTCCTTACAGTGATAAGGGTGATAGCAGTCAACAACCATTTGGGAAGTTTAAACCGAACAGAGATTCCATCAAATTCAATGAAAACATCATCAACAACAATGTGAATGCAGCATCAGGTGTGCCTCCTATTTCTAAATTTTTCAAGAAAGAAAGAAAGTATACTCCTTTGAATGAATCATTGCATAGTATTATGAATAAGTTATTGGAACAAAATGTGCTTACTCTTCCTCCTATAAGGCAAATTGATCCTGCAAAGATTACTTCATCTTATTTTGATAACAAAGCTTTTTGTCAATTTCATCGTCAGCCTGGGCATGATACTGAAAAATGTTTTTCTTTAAAGGGTAAAATTCAAGATTTGATTGATAATAATACTATTTCTGTTTCTAGAGTGAATGATAAAGGCAATACATCTCTAGCTCCTCCTAATCAAAATCTTCAGATTTTCACTGATCCATTAACTTCTCATACCTCTAATGCGATTGAGACTAATGATTCCTCTCTTTCATCTGATGGTCTTGTGTCTATGACTCCAAATGTGATTAACTTTGTAGAGCAACAAGAAAACCCTAAAGAACCTTCCATCACATTTGATTCCAGTGAAACCATTAGGGCACCTGATGGTCCTTTATACATAGTTGCAAAAGTCAAGAATACACCTTGCCGTGGAGTGTTTATTGATCCTTCGTGCATGGTTAATGTTATTACTGAAGAATTTCTTTTTACTTTGCAATTGAATCAAGTGATATATGACAAAACAGATGTGATTGTGAAACTATTTGATGCATTTTCTTCTCCTGCAATTGGTTCTATTACATTGCCTATTGAGGTCCATAACAAATCCCTTGATGTGAACTTTGCTATTATTCCATCTTCCGAACAATTTTGTGTGAAGCTTGGCTATCCTTGGCTATCTTCCATGAAAGCTATTGCTTCTCCTATTCATAAGTGTTTGAAATTTCCCCATAATGGTGAAGTTGTTACTGTCAATCATAGTCTCTTTAAACCAGCTGAAAGAACTTCTAACGTTCCTATTGATTACTTTTGGCCTAAACAATTCCAGTCTCTTCCTCCGCGAAGTGATCATCTTTTTAAATCTTATCAAAAGTGGAAAACAGATATGATCCTATCTCTAAGTGAACCTAGAACACCCAAACTTGACATTCCTATCATTCTTGAGAAGGAAGTTCTTCCTTTGAAAGATAAAACTAATGTCTTTCCTCAAGAAGATTCCCAACCCATCCCTATGGATGTGACTATGCCTATGATTAATAAACTTCCTAAAAGTAGACCTATCCCTCCTTGTCATGATGGACTTGGTCTCCTTCCTAAACCAAATATTCCTCCTTTGTATGGAGCAGTCCCTCCTCCTTCTTTTTATAGAGAGAAGAGACCTTCTTCTTCTCCTATTATCCAGCCTAAGAGACCACAACCTAAACACCCAAGTGATAAGGATGAGAACATTCCTCCTCCTCAATCTTCTCAACTTCCTACTAAGACTAGACGAAATCGTTCTGCACGTGAACGCCGACGAAAGCGTCATCTTAGAGCTCAGGCAGCTGCTTCTCAAACTTCGCAATCCCCAAAAACACCTTCAACAAGCATTATTCCATTTTCTCCTCAGCCGACGATTGAGCCGAAATCTCCAAAACATAAGATGCATGATGGTCTTGATCCTGTGCAAATTAAAGACCCTATTTTTATAAATCTTGATGATGATATAGATGAAAATGTTATTCATGATGAAAATGTTACTCCTCTTGCTTCTGATAGTGAATATGAACTTGTTGATATTGATAACCATTTATCTAATGAATTTTCTAAAGCACTTATCCTAGCTCCTAGACAAGAACAACGTGGCTTGGAACATGAACATAGCCCTTGTTTGGTTCTTGTGATAGCTCCATCTGCTGTGTTGAATGTTCCTCCTCTAGCGTGTTCCCTGCCTTCCCGAAACATTGATCAGCAAGATCGGGGGGTAGATGACGTGCTAGACTAGTTACATTAGCATAGCAGATTCTCTCCTCCTCTCTTGTGTTACTTGCTCTATACGTTATTCTCATTCTTCTATTTGTTATCCTTAGTGTTGTCTACTTGAGGACGATGCAAAGCATTGAGATCTCCCGATCTCTCTCATGTTGACTCAAAAGACACATGGGTTCCCTTCTTCTAGGTGACCTTCCTTGATTGGGGAATGAAGAACAATTATGCATACATACATATGATATATATACATGAATTATCATACAGCATACTGACCCCGAGGAAAGTGAAGTCACCTTGTGCTTTGTGTTTTGTGTCTATTATCCTTGGGCTTATCTCACACTTGGGGGCTAAATCCTTGTGATAACGTGCTCCTTTCCCTTCTCATTCCTTATATGTATCACTACCTTAAAGCAATCACCCCCGGTGAGGCATGTGCGATCGCTTTAACGTAGGGGGGCATACATCCCGTTCATATCTTTTCAAGATACTTGAGAATTTCTTGACAAACTTAGCTTTGCCTTGAAAATTTTTGGTATTTCTCTTGCATGACTCATAGTGAGAGAACCTTACTACTGACAGTCATGGTTCTCCCTCGTGATCTTCCCTTTTACTTTGTCAATCGAAGTCGTAAGATCCTTAGTCCACTGGGGGCTTGGTGTGTCTTGCCTCCTTGACGTGGTGAAAGTCTTTCAATGTTGTTTCCTTGTACTTTACCGGAAGTATGAGCATACGCCTATACTCCCGCTAAAGTGGGGGCTAAATGTAGCGTCCTAAAATTGTGACACTTGCAATTTCGACTGCATTTCGGTCTTCACGATGGCGACGCAACACGCAACTTGAATGGAGACCCCGAAACCTGATTATGACACTGAAAACTGCATTTTCTTGCACCCTGGCCTGAACCTCCTTTGCACCCTGCTGTCCCGGGAGGTGGGACCAGGGCGCCCAGCACCCTGGTCCTCCAGGACCATGGCACCCAGCGCCCTGGTCCCTGGGTCCTATTTTGGGCCCGGTCTCTTTTGGACTTCGGGTCTTTATGTTTGCAAATTGGAAAATTATCTTTCCTGGTCAGCCTAAGGTCGGGAAAATCAGTCTATCAGCCCTAAATGACAAGTATATAAACTACATTTTCCTCTCTCATTTGGAGAGATACATACATGACGGAAAAAGCGTGGAAACTATACTCAAGCATTCAAGCATTCAAGCATTCCTTCAAGCAATTGATCATTTCAAGTCTCCATTCAAGGCTAAGTGTTGCATTCAAGACAAGGATTCAACCATTGAAGAGGAGATCACTTACAACATACTACTACAACATACAACATACAACATCTATACCTTCGCACATAAGGATACAAACATCCTTACAACAAGGTATTAGTACTTGTTTTACATTACAGACATTTACATTTACAGCATTGCTCATTTCTTGGTTAATTCCAAAACCGGGGTTTGACCTAAAGGCAAACCCCTAATCCCTAACCCCCCAATCGTCTTCGCTTTTCTGTGTGTAGGTTGCAGGTACGCGGCTGAAATTGAAGATCTGGAATCCTTGTGCAGAGACAAACAGATCCCCCTTCGTTTCGTGGATTTTTTGGAGGACCGTGGCGCCGGGCACCATCGTCCTGACAACTTTTGCTCAAATTTGCAGGACAGCGCCGTATCGACATTTTACTGCTAATTCCAGGTCCGCAGCTTCATCCTGTATCCCAGAAAATCGCGATCGAACCCTAGTTGCTCTCCCCTCTTCCAACTCCACGGAGAGAGAAGGGAGATTCACTGTAGGGTTGATGGTTTTCACTTAGGGGAGAGACTTTACATTCAAAAGAGGGGTTGAAACCCACAAGATCCAATCCCACGCAATGCAAGATTGGATGCTAAATGAGTTTCAAGGGTTATGACAGCAAGGCTACCCTCTTTTGTAAAGAATGTGCATAGAAGAATTAAGCTAGAAATGCATAGAAAGTGAGAAAGATTCGCTTATAAACTGAGATAGGAATATAGTATGAAGCTGCGGACCTGGAATTAGCAGTAAAATGTCGATACGACGCTGTCCTGCAAATTTGAGCAAAAGTTGTCAGGACGATGGCGCCCGGCGCCACGGTCCTCTGAAAAATCCGCGAAACGAAGGGGGATCTGTTTGTCTCTGCACAAGGATTCCAGATCTTTAATTTCAGCCGCATACCTGCACCCTACACACAGAAAAGTGAAGACGATTGGGGGGTTAGGGATTAGGGGTTTGCCTTTAGGTCAAACCCCGGTTTTGGAATTAACCAAGAAATGAGCAATGCTGTAAATGTAAATGTTTGTAATGTAAAACAAGTACTAATACCTTGTTGTAAGGATGTTTGTATCCTTATGTGCGAAGGTATAGATGTTGTATGTTGTATGTTGTATGTTGTAGTAGTATGTTGTAAGTGATCTCCTCTTCAATGGTTGAATCCTTGTCTTGAATGCAACACTTAGCCTTGAATGGAGACTTGAAATGATCAATTGCTTGAAGGAATGCTTGAATGCTTGAATGCTTGAGTATAGTTTCCATGCTTTTTCCGTCATGTATGTATCTCTCCAAATGAGAGAGGAAAATGTAGTTTATATACTTGTCATTTAGGGCTGATAGACTGATTTTCCCGACCTTAGG
Organism: Cryptomeria japonica; assembly: GCF_030272615.1. Lineage (NCBI taxonomy): Eukaryota > Viridiplantae > Streptophyta > Pinopsida > Cupressales > Cupressaceae > Cryptomeria > Cryptomeria japonica. The sequence goes on along the minus strand of NC_081408.1, from coordinate 559,057,695 downwards.
CCGACTAGGAAAGATAATTTTCCAATTTGCAAACATAAAGACCCGAAGTCCAAAAGAGACCGGGCCCAAAATAGGACCCAGGGACCAAGGCGCTAGGCGCAATGGTCCTGGAGGACCAGGGCGCTGGGCACCCTGGTCCCACCTCCCGGGACAACAGGGTGCAAAGGAGGTTCAGGCCAGGGTGCAAGAAAATGCAGTTTTCAGTGTCATAATCAGGTTTCGGGGTCTCCATTCAGGTTGCGTGTTGCGTCACCATCGTGAAGACCGAAATGCAGTCGAAATTGCAAGTGTCGCAATTTTAGGACGCTACATTTAGCCCCCACTTTAGCGGGAGTATGTATGCTCATACTTCCGGTAAAGTACAAGGAAACAATATTGAAAGACTTTCACCACGTCAAGGAGGCAAGATACACCAAGCCCCCAGTGGACTAAGGATCTTACGACTTCGATTGACAAAGTAAAAGGGAAGATCATGAGAGAGAACCATGACTGTCAGTAGTAAGGTTCCCTCACTATGAGTCATGCAAGAAAGATATCAAAAATTTTCAAGGCAAAGCTAAATTTGTCAAGAAATTTTCAAGTATCTTGAAAAGATATGAACAGGATGTATGCCCCCCTACGTTAAAGCGATCACGCATGCCTCACCGGGGGTGATTGTTTTAACGTAGTGATACACATAAGAAATGAGAAAGGAAAGGAGCACATTATCGCAAGGATTTAGCCCCCAAGTGTGAGATAAGCCCAAGGATAATAGACACAAAACACAAAGCACAAGGTGACTTCACTTTCCTTGGGGTCAGTATGCTGTATGATAATTCATGTATATATATCATATGTATGTATGCATAATTGTTCTTCATTCCCCAATCAAGGAAGGTCACCTAGAAGAAGGGAACACATGTGTCTTTTGAGTCAACATGAGAGAGATCGAGAGATCTCAATGCTTTGCATCGTCCTTAAGTAGACAACACTAAGGACAACAAATAGAAGAATGAGAATAACATATAGAAGAAGTAACACAAGAGAGGAGGAGAGAATCTGCTATGCTAATGTAACTAGTCTAGCACGTCATCTACCCCTCGATCTTGCTGATCAATGTTTCGGGAAGGCAGGGAACACGCTAGAGGAGGAACATTCAACACAGCAGATGGAGCTATCACAAGACCATCATGAATAACATTTTCATCTATATCATCATCAAGATTTATAAAAATAGGATCTTTAACTCGCACAGGATCAAGACCATCAGGCATCTTATGTTTAGGAGATTTCGGCTCAATCGTCGGCTGAGGAGAAAATGGAATAATGCTTGTTGAAGGTGTTTTTGGGGATTGCAAAGTTTGAGAAGCAGCTGCCTGAGCTCTAAGACGACGCTTTCGTCGGCGTTCACGTGTAGAACGATTTTGTCTAGTCTTAGTAGGAAGTTGAGAAGATTGAGGAGGAGGAATGTTCTCATCCTTATCACTTGGGTGTTTAGGTTGTGGTCTCTTAGGCTGGATAATAGGAGAAGAAGAAGGTCTCTTCTCTCTATAAAAAGAAGGAGGAGGGACTGCTCCATACAAAGGAGGAATATTTGGTTTAGGAAGGAGACCGAGTCCATCATGACAAGGAGGGATAGGTCTACTTTTAGGAAGTTTATTAATCATAGGCATAGTCACATCCATAGGGATGGGTTGGGAATCTTCTTGAGGAAAGACATTAGTTTTATCTTTCAAAGGAAGAACTTCCTTCTCAAGAATGATAGGAATGTCAAGTTTGGGTGTTCTAGGTTCACTTAGAGATAGGATCATATCTGTTTTCCACTTTTGATAAGATTTGAAAAGATGATCACTTCGCGGAGGAAGAGATTGGAATTGTTTAGGCCAAAAGTAATCAAGAGGAACGCTAGAAGTTCTTTCAGCTGGTTTAAAGAGACTATGATTGACAGTAACAACTTCACCATTATGGGGAAATTTCAAACACTTATGAATAGGAGAAGCAATAGCTTTCATGGAAGATAGCCAAGGATAGCCAAGCTTCACATGAAATTGTTGGGAAGATGGAATAATAGCAAAGTTCACATCAAGGGATTTGTTATGGACCTCAATAGGCAATGTAATAGAACCAATTGCAGGAGAAGAAAATGCATCAAATAGTTTCACAATCACATCTGTTTTGTCATATATCACTTGATTCAATTGCAAAGTAAAAAGAAATTCTTCAGTAATAACATTAACCATGCACGAAGGATCAATAAGCACTCCACGACAAGGTGTATTCTTGACTTTTGCAACTATGTATAAAGGACCATCAGGTGCCCTAATGGTTTCACTGGAATCAAATGTGATGGAAGGTTCTTTAGGGTTTTCTTGCTGCTCTACAAAGTTAATCACATTCGGAGTCATAGACACAAGACCATCAGATGAAAGAGAGGAATCATTAGTCTCAATCGCATTAGAGGTATGAGAAGGTAATGGATCAGTGAAAATCTGAAGATTTTGATTAGGAGGAGCTAGAGATGTATTGCCTTTATCATTCACTCCAGAAACAGAAATAGTATTATTATCAATCAAATCTTGAATTTTACCCTTTAAAGAAAAACATTTTTCAGTATCATGCCCAGGCTGACGATGAAATTGACAAAAAGCTTTGTTATCAAAATAAGGTGAAGTAATCTTTGCAGGATCAATTTGCCTTATAGGAGGAAGAGTAAGCACATTTTGTTCCAATAACTTATTCATAATACTATGCAATGATTCATTCAAAGGAGTATACTTTCTTTCTTTCTTGAAAAATTTAGAAATAGGAGGCACACCTGATGCTGCATTCACATTGTTGTTGATGATGTTTTCATTGAATTTGATGGAATCTCTGTTCGGTTTAAACTTCCCAAATGGTTGTTGACTGCTATCACCCTTATCACTCGGAGCCATAGGATGTGATTGTTCCATTTGACTCACAGTCAGTTGATAATTGTGAAGAGTTGCACACAACTGTTGGAAAGAAGTAAACTCAGAAAATAGAAGTTTGTCTCGAATATCTTTTTGTAAATTAGAAATAAAGATTCTTTGAATATCATTGTCAGGCACTGGAAAAGAAATTTGAGCATACAAATGCTTATATCTACCAATGAAATCAGTCACTTTTTCTTTAACACCTTGTTTACAATGCATTAAATCAATCAAAGTAACTTTAGGACTTATATTGTTTTGAAATTGTTGAATGAAAGCATTTGCAAGTTGTTCGAAAGAAGTAATAGAATAAGAAGGCAACGAGCAATACCATTGTAGGGCTTTATCTCTTAATGTTCTAGTAAACAATTTTGCAAGCAACCTTTGGTCATAAGCAAAATCAGTACAGATTGTTTGAAAAGTCTTAACATGTGTTAGAGGATCACCCTTACCATTATAAAGCTCCAAATGTGGAATTTCAACATGTTTAGGGGGAATAGCTCAAACAATGTCAAGAGAAAGTGGGCTTGCAACATCAAATGTGGGCACACTAAACTTAGATTGATTCATAGAAGCAATTTGTTGCTGTAAAGAAGAGACAATTTGTGCAAGATTGTTAATGGTCGCTTCAGTCGAAGAGTTCATATTAGATGTGTTAGATTGAGATGGAGGTGTTATGTTATTGAAAGAAGGTAGAGAGTAAGGTGGTGGGACCCTATGATAATTAGTCATAGGAGATGATTGGACAGGAGGAACACTACAAGGAGGAATGAAATGATTGAATGAATTTCCCCCTTGCATCATGTTCATTTGTGGAGATGTAATAGGGAGACTCATTGAAGGAGTGAATGAAGAAATCATTTTGAATGAAGGAAGAGGGTTAATTGAAGAGGAAGGATTGCCCCCATGACTGGTGATCACAGGAGGAATGTCTTGTGTAGAAGTAGCCATTATGTTTGATGTAAAGGTAGGTATGCTAGCAATAGAAGTCATCAAAGGAATAGAATGATTGACTTGAGTAGGAGGTTGTGTATAACCCAAATTTTCAGCACAACTCTTCATAGGCATCACATTCGAATCCACAATGTGTGCAATACCACACAAAATATCAATTCCATTCTTATCACTTTGAAGCATACATTTTAGACCCTCAATTAAAGGAAGAGCTTGACTATCGGGGTATTCTTGAGACATCCATTGTCGAAAATCGTCAAATTGGTTATCCAATTTCGAAAGTTGTTCTTCAGAAACCTCATGGAGAGCTTCTTGATCATTAGGAGGATTAGAGGAATTACCCATGTCCTCGTTAAAAAGGCTATTCAAATTAGGTTCCATCTCCTCGGTAATTAAACCTCGGAAAGACTTAATTCTACGGCTTCGTCTAACGGGAATAGTGTAAGTAGGGCTTATTGTTGTAAAACTCATGCACTAGAGAGGGAGAGAAAATTTTGATTTTAGAGGTAGCAATTTTCAGTAAAATCAGCCAATCTTCTAGATTTAAGCTGTTAAATACAATCAGGACTATCTCCCGAAATTTCAGAAAAAATGTTAGGGACCGTGGCGCTTTTCCGCTTTACAAGACCATATAAAGCTTTGTTCAATTTACATACATGATCTTTATTCTTGTCTTCAACAAATCCTTCAGGTTGTTCAATAAAAACTTCTTCTTCTAATATACCATCCAGAAATGCAGATTCGACATCCATTTGATATACCTTGAAATTCTTGAAAGTAGCATATGCCAACAATGTTCTTACTCCTTCAAGTCTAGCCACAGGTGCAAAAGTCTCACCATAATCAATTCCTTCTTCTTGGGCATAACCTTTGCAAACTAGTCTTGCTTTATTTCGAATGACCTCACCTTTTTCATTCAGCTTGTTTCTGAAAATCCACTTTGTACCGATTACATTTTTGTCCTTCGGTCTTGGGACTAGTGTCCATGTGTCATTCTTCTTGTTTTGATAAATCTCTTCTATCATAGCATTTATCCAATCTTCACTGTTAAATGCCTCTTTCACTATCCTCAGTTCAAATTCAGATATCAGACATGTGCTCTGTCTCAGTTTGTTCCTTGTCATCACTGGATCATCCTTATATCCTATAATCTGACTTGATGCATGATGTCTTCTGACATACTTGGCTAATACAGGCTCGGTAGACTCTGTATGATCTTTTTCATCACTTGGTAACTGGACATTATCTTCATTTTCTTCAACAGTTCTCTCGATAGGACTTGTCGGTTGAACATAGACAAATTCATCATAATCTTCTGGTTCTTTGGAGTTTCCTTCATCATTTATTTCTGCAAATTCATCAATTTTCACATTTGCACTTTCTACTATTTTGTTAGATGATTTGATCAGACATTTAAATGCTTTACTTCTAGAAGAATAACCTAGAAATGTTCCTTCTTCACTTTTTTGATCCAACTTTCCATTTCTATCATCTTTGTGAACATAACATCTACTTCCAAAGATTTTGAAGTAACTTACATTAGGTTTCTTGTCATACCAGATTTCATATGGTGTCTTCAAAGTTCCTTTCTTCAGTTGTACTCAGTTCAGGGTGTAAACTGCTGTGCTTATTGCTTCTCTCCAAAATGTTTGTGGCACTTTCTATTCAATCATCAAGGGTCTGGCACAATCCACAATAGATCTATTTCTCCTCTCAGCTATTCTATTTTGTTGTGGAGTTCTCGGTGCAGAGACTTGTCTTTTTATACCATGATCATTGCAGAATAAGTTAAACTCATTAGCTGTGAACTCTTCTCCTCTATCTGATCTAAGACATTTCAGTTGTCTTCTAGTTTCATTTTTAACTCTTGCCTTGTACCATTTAAACATTTGAAAAGCTTCTGATTTTTCTTTTAAAAACATTACTAACATCATCCTTGAATAATCATCCACAAATAATATGAAATATTTATCACCATAATAACTTTGAACTTTCATAGGACCACAAAGATCAGTGTGCAAAAGATCTAAAATTCCCTTAGAAGTGTAGGACTTACTTGTAAATATTGATCTTGTCATTTTGCCCATCTGGCATCCTTGACACATAGCATTCTTAGGTTTTTCAAGACTCGGTAGACCTCTTACTCGGTGCTTCTTACTTATTTTGATCAGATTATCAAAATTTACATGACAAAACCTTTTATGCCATAACCAGGTATCATCTATCTTTGCATATAGACACATATTTCAAGTTGAGTCAAGGGGAAATGTGTTACCTTTTGTTTGTGTCCCGGTAGCAGCTAACTTTCCATGCTTGTCATGAACTTTGACAATTCCTTTCTAAAATTCTATTCGGTATCCTGTACTGTTTAGCTGTGCTACACTCAACAAATTGTATTTCAAATCTTCAACCCAATAAACATCATTACATTTTGCATTGTCAAGAAGTGTTATAGATCCTTTACCTTTTACCGGACATGGTGCATCATTACCAAATCTTACATAGCCACCATCATAATCTTCTAACATAACAAACTTGTGTTTATCACCTGTCATGTGATGTGAGCATCCACTATCTATGATCCAAGAATCATTAGTATTTATGTGAGAAATTAGGGCTTTTTTTCCATACCTTTCTTCATCTGATCCATGTTTGATAGCCACATAAACTACTTCCTCTTTATCAATTTCATCTGATTTATCATCATTGGATTCCTCATCAGCTATTAAGCATGACTTTCTATCTCTTCTTCTGAAGTCTCGGTATCCTCTGTAATGATTATCTTTCTGTCTATCATCTTGGTGATCTCTCTTTTCAGTATAATCTTTGTCAGGACAGTTAGAAGCCATATGTCTTATCTTATCACAATTGAAACATTTCAAAGGTAGTTTTCCTTTATACTTACCTTTGCCTCTTGGTAACCTTCTGGCTAATAGTGCTTCAAACTCTTCTTGCTTTCTGATTTCCTCATACAGTTTGTGTACTTCCTCCATGTTCTTGTGAAATCTTTCACTTGCTCCACTGTGATCCCCTTTAGTGTCCTTACTCATTCTATCATTGTAATCATCAGATTCACCAATATGAAAAGAGCTAAATGTAGACTCAATTTTATTTATCGATGACCCACTGTTATCAAAATTACTTAACTCAAATGCATGTAGCTTACCAATAGTAGCATCTAAAGAAACTGGCATATAGGGTACATACCTTAATTCATTAATTGCAGAGACTTGGATTGCATAAGCTCGTAGAAGGGTTCTTAACAACTTACTTGTTATATCCTTTTCTTCAATAGTTCCACCTTCTCCTTTGATTTGATTGTCAATCTCCTTTAGTCTTGTACTATATTGGGTTATGTTCTCACCTTCATTCATCCCCATAGATTCAAGTTGTCCTCTTAGACTATCCACTTTTGCTCTTTGAACATGTTCATCTCCACCATACACAGATATGAGCTTGTCCCACATTGCCTTTGCATCATTGCAGCCTTCTAGATCATTAAACTCTGAATCAGTCAATGCAGATGTTATTTCAATCATTGCTTGAGTATGTTCTTGCTTTTCTATTATCTCTTCCATTGTCAATGGATAAGTGCTCGGTGTAATGAAATCATTCTCCAAATAATATACAACATATTCTCCAACTCTTGATAGGTGCAGATTCATCCTTTTTTGCCATGTAGAGAAACTTGACTTGTTCAGCTTCAGTGCATCGCTCTTATACATCTTTGGATCTTTACCTCAAGTACCTTTAAACTTTTCCTTTCGGAGTCCAAAACTCTGATACCAATTGATAGTTCTGATACTTAATGTTAAGTACAGATGCCAAGCTAATAAGATGAGGGGGGGGGGGTGAATCATACAACCTTAATCTTCCATAAAAACAACAGATTCAACCTTGGTAACATATACTTCAGTAATAGAACCAAAACTGCTAAACATGCAAACTCAAAAGCATATAAACATCATAACACTCATAACACCAGATTTAACGTGGAAACCCAAATAGGGAAAAACCAATGTGGGATTTCAGACCCACTAAGAAATATACTCTTCTAGAGTATGCTCGGTTAAAAGCAAATCCTGTTGAAGATTACAAACACATTGCTAAATGTGACCCGGTTAAGGGATTTCCCTCAGATCTGTTAGGATCTTCACCTTGTTAGAAGTGACCTTGTTAAAGAATTTCAAACACTCAATCAGAATGTCACCTTGCTAGAGGGTTTTACAAATAAGACTGTTAAGTCCACTTGGTTAAGAGATTTTCTGTCACTTCACAAAATAACAGTAATAAAAATCTATCTGCAACTTCACATCTAAAATGCTAAAGTGGATTCTTATTTGCTCAATACAATCAAGGACTTATCTTGTCCATCTGTTGGGCTCTATACTCTGTTATTCAAACAGGTCTTCAAGCTTCTGTGCTCAGTAGTCACTATGTAGCATCCCTGTGCATACACTTACCCACATGCATTGTTTATCAACAGTTTCTTATTTATAAACAATTTTCCAACTGCTTAATCTCCTTGATTACATATTCCATGATCAATCATAGCCATCAGATCTTCAAATTTTGACTAGGTTCAATGTATCCTTCGATCTAAAAATGTTTTACCCCGCCTTGGAACTTGCATATATTTCTTGTAACTTGTGCTAGGGTATTGAGGTTAAATCTGAGCTGTAGATCTTCCTGCCGATTTTCCTTTACCATAGATTCTTCATGCACGACATACCAATCATTTAATCATAGCCAGCTCATCAGCTTCCTTTATTAAACAATGCTTTTATTCATTCAATGCATTTTGTTACTACTCGGTTGCAACTCGGTAAATACTAAACTTTACTCAGTAGACATTCTGCCTTCATTAACCGATAGTGATAACCTTAGGGTTTACCGACTAGGTTCTTTGCTTGGTAACATAGTATAGTATTAACCTTACAATCAACAACATATGTAGGATATCAAAACAGTCTAAACATCATGATCTCATCATTGTCTAACTCAGTAATAGTTGCCCATAGAATAACTTATTCCTCCCCTTATTCATCATTTTCTTTATGTGTCTTTTACCGATATCTTTATACTCATCAAATCATACTTCTTAAGATATGGCAACATCATACTGAATTAGAAAATTAATTTCTTGACATCAATGACAAAATAATAATATTAAGACAGTAAACATCCTTGATCAGTTATATCCATAATCATCAACAACCTTCTCAATATCCTTATTGAAATGCCACCAATCTCCCTTTGTCTGTTATAATTTCAACAATCTCCCTTTGTCTATTATAATGCGAACAACATACCCCTTAGGAACACATAGTGTCCTAAGGGGTCATATGTGGTCCGAAGAGGTCACACATGTGTTCTAACACATGCGTGACCCCTTATTTAACATCCTAGTGTGTACAACATACCCCTTAGGATCACATAGTGTCCTAAGGGTCATATGTGGTCCTAAGGGGCCAGGCATGTGTTCTAACACATGCATGACCCCTTAGGACCACATATGACCCCTTATAACATCTTAGTGTGTACAACATACCCCTTAGGATCACATAGTGTCCTAAGGGTCATATGTTGTCCTAAGGGGTCAGGCATGTGTTCTAACACATGCATGACCCCTTAGGACCACATATGACCCTTTATAACATCCTAGTGTGTACAACATACCCCTTAGGATCACATAGTGTCCTAAGGGGTCATATGTGGTTCTAAGGGGTCATACATGTGTTCTAACACATGCGTGACCCCTTAGGACCACTTATGACCCTTATAACATCTTAATGTTTACAATGTACCCCTTAGGACCCAATTTGACCACATACTAATCATATAATATTCGAAGGGGTAAGACATGTGTGTTAGAACACATGTTACCCCTTAGGACCACTTATGAGGTCCCTTATAACTTCCTAATGTTTACAATGTACCCCTTAGGACCCAATTTGACCACATACTAATCACATAGTGTCCTAAGGGGCCATATGTGGTCCTAAGGGGTCACACATGTGTTCTAACATGTGCGTGACCCCTTAGGACCACTTATGACCCCTTATAACATCCTAATGTTTACAATGTACCCCTTAGGACCCAATTTGACCACATACTTATCACATTGTGATTTAGTATTTTTCTCTCAAGTCCCTTAATTTGCTCAGAATGTGTTTGAATTAGTATATATGTACATGATTTAGTCTTTCAATCTCTCTTCCCTTAATTTGATCAGCATGTGTTTTAATTTTTAAATTTTGTTAAATAATTTAGTACACATATATCTTTAATGATCTCTCTCTCTCTCTCTCTCTCTCTCTCTGAAACTAATGATATATCTCTCTCTCTCTGTCATGAAAATACTCTCCCTCTCTCTCTCATTAATGTTTTAATAATTTAAAACATATGTGACATATAGATAGATTTATATATTTAATGATCTCCCTCTCACTCTCTTTAAAATAATTTATTTAAATTTGAATTACGCGAGAACTTCATGTATAGATGAATTATGCAAGAACTTCATGTGTACATTTTAATTTAATGAGCTCAAGATTAATGATCTCTCTCTCTCTCTAATTTAACTGATTTTAATTTAATGTTTTAAATTGAGTGCACTTCATGTGTGTGTGCTTAGGTAAATTCTACTTTATGATCTACCTACGTAGATGGAGGATCAGGATCCCCATGTACCTATGCCTGATCTAGATCTTCATGTAGAGGCTCCCGATTAGGGGCTACCTCCACAGGCTCCTGATCAAGACCCTCTCCTTGATATCGATACCATATTTCATCATAGTGACCATGAGATGCAAAAATTGACAGGTATTTTAGATGACCCAAGGACAGATGGTGCGTACAAGAGTACATGCGAATCTATTTTTTGGAGTTCACATTCATTGAGAGATTGTCTTGTTAGCCACACATCATTTTCACCACAGGTTATAGATTCTATTTATAGACAGTTGAGGGCTGAGGTGAGGGTTCCTCATTCCTTTGCTAACATGTTGAGGGAAGTCTCGAAGGAAACTATTAAGGATAGATGTTTTCCATAGTATCAGGAGAAGAACAAGGTGAGCAGATATCAGGTGACATGATGCATTGATCCATAGGTTGCAGGGTTGATTTACCTATACTTCTTAGCTGCCCATGGTCGTTATCCTAATAATGACCAGATACCATTATACTTTGCACAACAGGTCTATGCTGAGGTTCACTGTAAGTTGAAACCCAACTACCTTGGCCTTTCCGAATATTATGGATAGGGGAGGGACAAGATTGCTAATATAGATGCATATCGTCGGCATGATAGAGGTCCGCCCAGAGACATGGAGCTTGTTGGTGAGAGATTTTCGACGATAGTCTCAACACTTGCCCCCACAATGGATCATGTTGTGATTGCTTTTCAAAGAGAAGCAATTGATAGGATTGGAGATATTGCATCAACAACAACCACCATATCATTAGATAGGCTGGGTAGATATATGATGAGCCAACCACATTCCAGATCATCCATAGATGCATCTTCTAGTCATGGGGTGGCTTCAGATTTAGATCAGTATGATACTTTTGGCATCCCCTCGCCAGATGATGTAGAAGCTATAGCAGGAGGTGCTAGACATGTACATATGTCATAGTATTTATTCTAGGACCTAATACATTCATACCATTTCATTTCATCTTGACTTGGGATACCATTGGCTACTGTTAGAGATGAGATTCTTTGAGACACGCAAGATACTACATTGACGTATATGTTGGGACAGTCACAACATTCTGAAGCAGTCACTAGTGAGGAGGGACCTAAAAGAGATCATTCCGAACCGGTCAGCAAGAGTAAACACAATGGAAACACAAAGATATGATGGAGGCAATGTAGAACAAATTATTTTATTGCATGAAATTTGATTACATCCAACCAGTAACAACCATGTTACAACATACCAACTCACATGTCTGGTAGAATAGGTCACAACCGGGACCTTGAATCTTAAGATCTATCTTCCACACACATTCTACCTACTTGATTCTCTGATTAATTACATTCAAATGCATAATTACAATTATATATATCGATCTAAAGGATCTAGTCGGCCCAAAAGGATCAAAACTCGAAGAACAAGACGTAACATGAAAAATAAACAAGGTCGACCTGAACTAAGAGATTCCTCCGGAAAATCCAAAGGATGAAATGTACATCATGGATAAAGGTTGACCACACGCCAAGGAACATCAGAATGAATGTCCAAGGCTCTGCAAGCTTTGGAAAGGGTTTTGGTAGATCACCAAAATAGGTCTAAGCAACTGGTAACAAAGGACTGTCAATCGGTAATAGGAAACTGTCATGGAAATCAGTAGTAATATATTGCCAAAAAATGATCCAAATGCGATGCGGTCTGGAAGCAAGAATGATCCAACTCCATGGGATCCGGTGAGCCAAAACCAGGACACACAGAAAGGAAAACTGAAACTACAAACAAAAAGCAAAATAGAAAGGAAAATGTTTTTGGTTGATGCAAGATTGCTATGAACCGAGGATGCTCCTGTATCAGACATCTAGGGTTATTGAAAAAGAAAGAGTCTCACTTTTCTAGGGTCAAAGGGTAGCCAAGAATGTCTACCTCTACCTGAGAAATCCAAGATGAAGCTTCAACTGGTCTTTCCTTCCAATTCACAAGATATTCCTTATACTGACTACTCTGAATACTACGCCCAATCCTACTGTCCAAAATCTCTTCAATATGATCCATTTCCTTCCAGGGTAACTGTTTCTCCAAGTCTGCAATACTATCCTCACTGAATTCTAGTTCATGATACTCATGAAGATATGCAATGTTAAATACTAGTGAAATACTTAGACTATCTGGTAACTCCACTTCATATGCATTTCCAGAACTGAACATCCTCAAAATCCTGCAAGGTCCAAACTTCTTCATCTACAACTTGTTATAAGTTGCAACTAGGAATCTTTCTTTTCTTAGATATACCATCACTTCATCACCAACTTCAAATTCCTTATGTCTCTTCTTCTCATCTACCTTCTCCTTATACTTGTTGTTCATGTCTTCCAAATGCTGCTTAACGTGAATATGCAATGCTGCCATGTGATCTGAAAAGTCTTCTTCTTCTGAACTTCTCCGGTCTTCACTGCTAATGTCTCTCAATTCTGATATACCTCTAGGATGCACTTGGGTAACAATCTCAAAAGGTGTTTTTACGGTACTTCTATTCACTGAATTGTTGTAGGTAAACTCTTCTTGTGCAAGGATCAAATCCTAACTTTTGGTTTTATCTCCCACTAAACATATCAATAAATTTCCCAAACTCCGGTTAACAACTTCTATCTCTCCATCAGTCTGTGGATGAAAAATAGAATTGAACTTCAAATCTATCTTCATCTTGTTTTAAAGTGTTCTCCAAAAATAGCCAACAAACTTAGTATCTCTATCAAAAACTATGCTCTTTGGTAATCCATGCAATCTTACCACTTCCTTGAAAAATAGGTCTGCTACATGTAATGCATCTGATATCTTCTTACAAGGTATGAAATGATCCATTTTCAAGAATATATCCACTACCACAAATATAGAATCATTCCCTCTTGGTGTCTTAGGTAATCCAAGTACAAAATCCATGCTTATATCCTCCAAAGGTCTTACGGGTACTGTCAAAGGTTTATACAATCCCACATTCTGATTACTACCCTTTGCAACTTGACAAACTCTACAACTCTACACATATCTCTTAACATCCTTATGAATCTGGGGCCAAAAGTACTGCTCACTCACCAATACTACTATCTTGTTAATGCGAAAATGTCCATCTAGTCCACCATTGTGTTTCTCCTTTATCAGATTCTCCCTCATAGAACTCTTAGGTATGCACAACTGACATCCTCTGAATAACATCCCATCCTGAATGAAGTAATCCAACCACTTGCTTTTATCTACCATAACTGGTTCTCTACATTCTTTCTAAGGTTCTGCAAAATCTGGGTCACCATCATACAAGATCTTCAAATCTTTAAATCCTAATATTGTCACTCTCATCTCTGTCAACAGATTCCTTCTCCTACTCAATGCATCAACAAATTTGTTAGATTTCCCACTTCTATGCTTCAACACAAAGGTGTAACTCTACAAGAATTCTACCCATCTCATATGTCTCTGATTCAACTTACTCCGACTATTCAAATACCACAAAGCTTGATGATCTGTATACAACGCAAACTCGTTAGACAACAAGTAATGTCTCCATTTCTTCAAGGCTTGAACTATGACATAAAACTCCTGATCATTCACTGAATATCTCCTCCGGGCATCATTCAATTTCTCACTGAAATAAGCTACTGCTCTCCCTTCCTCACTCAAGACTACTCCTATTGTTGTTCCACTTGCATCACAATCCACTTGAAACACTTTATTTAAATCCATTAAATCCAACATAGGCCGCTCAGTCACTTTTTGTTTCAACTGTTCAAAAGTTTTGTTTTCTCCGATGGTCCAGTTGAATTCCTTTTGATATCCTCTCATGGTCTTAGTCATAGGGTTACAAACTGAACTAAATTTTTTGATAAACTTTTGGTAAAAACTAGCCAATCCATGAAATGATCTTACCTCTCCAATGCTTTTCGGTGTAGGCCATTCAACAGTTGCTTTCACTTTCTCAGGGTCCATCTTCAAACCATCCTCAGCTATCAGAAATCCCAAATAGACTAATTCATCCTTCATGAAAGTACATTTCTTGATATTGATCATCAACTTCTCTTCTCTCAACCTTTTCAAAACTTGTCTTAACTGCAACAAATGCTCCTCTTTTGTCTTATTAAATCAGAATGTCATCCAAATACACAATAACAAACTTACCCAAGATTTTTTTCAATACCTCATTCATCAGCCTGATGAAAGTACTTGGCGAATTAGTCAATCTAAAAGGAATCAACAACCATTCATACCATCCTTCATTTGTCTTAAATATTGTCTTCCACTCATCACCTTCTCTTATCCCGATCTGACGATATACACTCTTCAAATCTATCTTTGTAAAGTATTTTTCTCCACTCAAATAGTCCATTATGTCATCCATCCTAGGCAAAGGAAACTAGTATTTCACTGTGATCTTATTTATTGCTCTGGAATCAGTACACATTCTCCACTCTCCATTCTTATTAGGTGCTATGACTATTGGTACTGCACAAGGGCTTAGACTCTCCCTGATCAAACCTTTCTTCAACAACTCTTGCACTTGTATATTAATTTCTTCATTCTCTATCGGTGTCAACCAGTGTGAAACTTTGTTTGGCAAACTAGCTCTAGGAACTAAGTCCATACAATGACTAATACTTATCATAGGTGGAAATCCATCAAGTACATTAACTGAAATGTTACCTTCATATTCTGTAACAAATATTTTATCTCTTCCGGGTGTTCTCCTTCCAGTTCTGATTTCTCAGTCTTCTTAGGAATTAAGGAAAGACACACATTCTCATGTCTTAGTGCATCCAGGAATTTCCTTTCATCTACCAAACAAATTCTAGCATTCATACAAACTTCATTCTTGAAAGGTTCCTCCAATACAAGGTTTGCTTCATCCCATTGGCCACAATAGTGTATGTATTCTTCCTCCCATCATGTACTACCTGTTTGTCAAACTACCAAGGTCTACGCAACAAAAAGATGACAAATATCCATAGACATAATATCACACAAGACTTCATCATGATAATTCCCAATTTTCAATTTCACCAAACATTGTTCACTTACTAACAACTTATGTTCATCTTGAATCCATGCTATCTGATAAGGCTTAGGGTGTTTCAATCTCTCCAATTTCAACTTATTCACCATTTCTTCTTAAACAAGATTATCAGAACTACCACTATCAATAACAACTTTAAAACACTTAGCAGATACCTTACATCTAGTCTTGAACAGATTATTCCTCTGCAAGGGCTCTTCATCTCCTCTAGTATGACACAAATCTCTCCTCATCACCAACAGTTCTCCATCTTCCTGTTTATTGTCTGATCTAGTGGGTTTTCTTCCACCACTATTGCTCTTCTGGTAGTTTCTGTCTTCTTACACTCGAATACATGATGTCCTTCTCCTCCACACTTAAAGCATGTTCCTCTAAATGTCATCTTTTCTTGTCTCCCAAAATTCTCATTCCGGTAACCATCCAGTAGAAATTTTTATCATCTTTCCAGTATGAATTACCTTATTTGTTCACTTCCTTGTCCTTGCTTTGATATGTACTGGTTCCTCTTCCTTCGGTATATCCTCTTCCTCCTTGAAATTTTCCTTTGGTAAACTTTCCACCTCTGCCTCTCTATCTCTGCTCATGTCTTTTGTTTAATTTCTCTTCTGCCTTTAGGGCATACTGGTAAGCCTCTTCAACACTCTCTAATTTGATCATGCTAAGTTCATCTTGTATAGACATCCTCAATCCATTCAAATATCTTGCAACTTGTTCAAATTCATCATCAACATGTTCGGATCTAATATTCAACTTGTAAAATGCTCCGTTGTACTCCTTCACACTAGATTCCTTCTGTCTCAAATTTGACAACTTTCAGAATAGATCTACTTGATATTTGCTGGCACAAACTTCAATTTCATCTTAGGATTCATTTGATCCCATGTCTTAGACTTCTCTTTACCTCTTCTCTATCTATCAACTTGCAAATTCTCCTACCAAAGAGATGCATAACCTTTCAACCTGGTACAGGCATATTTCACCTTCCTCTCTTCTGTAGTGTTTTCAAAATCAAAATACTTCTCCATCTCCGAGATCCAATCCATCAATTCATCTGAATCTAACTTCCCATCATATTTTAGTGGGGTAAAATGAGGTTTAGTATTCGCCCTACTCAAAACCCTCAAAAACCTTTCCTTATATGGATCAACCGCTGATAGGTTTGCTTGTTCTGCCCTGGCTTCTTCTCCTTCATCTTCACTTACATCTTCAATATGTCGGCCTCTTCTCTGGGTTGTCTCTACGGCTTCCAACCGGGCTGCTGTACCTCACAACATCTCCATCATAGCAAGGTCTGCATTCCCACACGCTCCACCATTCCTAACCCCTGTTCATGCCATCATTCATGCTAGTCCTCTGCAACTACAGGTTAGATCCGCAATCCGCCCCCCTACAACAAAATTTCAGGACACACAACCTCTAGAATGAAACTTCACTTTGATACCACTTGAAGCAGTCACAGGTGAGGAGGGACCTCAAAGAGATCAATCCAGACCGGTCAGCAAGAGTAAACACAATGAAAACACAAAGATATGATGGAGGCAATGCAAAAAAAATTATTTTATTGCATGAAATTTGATTACATCCAATCTGTAACAACCGGGTTTCAACATACCAACTCATAGGCCTGGTAGAATAGGTCACAACCGAGACCTTGAATCTTAAGATCTATCTTCCATGCACATTCTAGCTACTTGATTCTCTGATTCATTACATTCAAATGTGTAATTTCAATTATATATATCGATCCAAAGGACCCAGTCAACCCAAAAGGATCAAAACCCAAAGAACAAGACCTAACGTGCAAAATAAACAAGGTCGACCTCTGCCAAGTGATTCCTCTAGAAAATCCAAAGGATGAAACGTAGATCATGGGAAAAGGTCGAACATATGCCAATGAACATCGAAATCAATGCCCAAGGTGCCGCAAGCTTCAGGAAGGGTTCCGGTAGATCACCAAAATAGGTTCAGGCAACCGATAACAAAGGATTGTCAACCGGTAATAGGAAACTGTCATAAAAATCGATAGTGATATCTTGCCTAAAAATGATCCAAATGCTATGTATTCTGGAAGAAAGAAATATGATCACGTCTTCAAGTAGAATCCAACTCCACAAGATCCGATGAGTCAAAATCGGGACTCACAGAAAGGAAAACTGAAATTGCAAATAGAAAGAAAAATAGAAAGGAAAATGTTTTTGGTTGATGCAAGATTGCTATGAACCAGGGATGCTCCTGCATCACATTCTCATCACTCTACATATGCTCCAGATGACCCACCTATAGATCACACTATTGTTGCAGAGGAGGACATACGGGCTGATTAGGTCTATATCATAGGTGAGGGCTTGGATTCATTTGAAGAGCAACTATGAGGTTTGATTCATACTGGTTTTATGGATATGCTACTAGCATCAGACACTTCATCATTGCCCGGTCATCTAGTTAGCCCCTTACACTCCTCAATCATTCATATAGGCAGAGAGAGATATGCAGGTACAATTGGTGTGGTTGATATGATCATAGGAGATGATCAAACTATACAGGCTCCTGATACATAGGTATGTATGTGCGCATAATTTTTAAAAGGATGTACATGTAATTTCTAGATTTAATAAATAACTTTAAATAAGTATCATTTATTATTCAAACTAATCCTAAAATACACGTGTATGTACAACAGCTACCTCATTTCACTCTCAGCTTGAGCTCAGAGTGTGTGTGTAGGCGAGATTCTTTCACTGCTACAACTACTGGTGGATAGGTTAGTTATGAATTTTATATGTACATGTGCATTACCGTATATTATAATTTACTAGTCTATTTGATTATTTAAATAAGATTCATACATGTAGAGATATTTTTAATATTTAAATATAAATTCTACTTTTTCAGGGGTCTATTGGACATCTAGACTCACACCAGGACTCTCACTTAGATGGTCGCTCTATTCATGGCCGACATGATGCATGCTGATTTGCCACTTTATAGCTCATGTGTTTATCTTTTTATATACATTCCATACTTTCATCTAGACATGCACGTATTGCTACATTTAGACTTACTTTACATTGCTATGTATTCAGAGTTACTTTATATTAAGCTTGTATTCTTAGACTTACTTTATATTGCTATGTATTCAAATTATATCATGTGCACGTTAGATTATACTTATACAGTTTGTGTTTGATCATACTTGCACGTTTGATTATACTTTATATATATGCATGTGTTTGATTATATTGTACAAATATTATCATATGTGTACACATGTGTTTGATTATACTTCAATATCTAGATCATGCATGTTTGAAATTCCTAAGAAAATGTTTAGTTCACTTGAATATACATCATCCCTTGGAAGATCCATCATATGCAACCTAGGGTAGCAATAAATTAACGACATACATGCAAATGAACATCAAATTTTATCTATATAGACCATCTTTTGGTGAAAATATAACTGCCACCTCAACTCTTTAAGCATTTATATGCACGTCAAATTTACTCAAAAATTGAAATGGTAACCAATACTTTTGTTGCCATTGTAGAAGCCTCTCGACTTGATAACTTTTGAGTAATTTGTATTTTTTATAAAACATTTTTTAAATATAAAATAAAAATAAAATGAAAATTTGATTTATTATTTTTACTGTAAACAATTTTTTTGAATACAATAGATGAACAAAACAACATTTTTTTAATAGTTTGTTTTTCCTCCACATCATCTAAGTATTTCTAAAGTCATAGAATTGTTAAAAAAATATTCTAAACAAATCTAAATTGTAAATTGAGATAAATCCAGTGAAACTCACAATTGATATCAATTGTTTGAAAACAATTATTAGTAGTTAAGTCAAACATCTTTATTTTAAAATATTTAAACATAAATAAAGCTAAATGAATGTTACAAATGAAAAAAATGTTAGTGCCAACATCTCATATTTATTTCCAATCATTAATTGGATTGAATAAATAAAAAGAATAGAACTAAATGCAATAGTATAAGTATGAGTTAATTAAAAATATTTATTTATTATCAAATAATATCAATATAGGAAAAAGGAAATGATGGATTGCATAAATAAAATTATTATATTGTAATTGATTATTTCATCACATTATATTTGATATAACATATAACTTAAATAATTAAAAATAATAATTTTAATAAAAAAAGGAGAGTGAAATTAATGTAAATTAGTAGTTAATTTATTTCTATATATTAATATATAGAGCAATACTATAAGCTAGTGACAAATATTTCACACCAAACTCCTCCTATATCTTCTTTTATCCTCCCTTATAGTGTGTCTATTCTAGCCATGATCTCCCTGATCTTGACCATCAACCACAACTTAGATTGATTCCAATCTACCTTATTATCTAACTTTCTTCACATGATGGAGAATAGGATACCTCTCATGCAACTTCTATTAAAGAACCTATCCACTTGAATATATGCCTCTTATGTTACTCCTACAACACGTCATTTTCTAACCATTCCTCCTATAGGTTCAAGTGGTTCTATTGTTTCTTTTTCTACAACAAGCCTCTGATTTTGCATTCCCAGTTATCTCCATTTTGGAAGACACATGCATTAATTTCTATCTACACCTTTGATTGTAGAAGGGACATTTTTTATTAGATCAACTCTTACATGAAGATCTTGTTGATTGATGGTTTAACAAATCTCAAATTAGATGAAAATGAAATAGCATCTCTCTTGAAAGGTATCAAAATTTAAAATATAAAATGAATAACCCCAAGGGTCTTTTTAGTTAGGCCTTGATTTGTATAATCTACTTGTTCATTATTTTATTCATCACATAGAGGGACTTACAAAATTATTCACTGAAATATTAAATATGAGGGTTAGATATATAAAAAAATTGTACTTGTAGTATCCCAAACTCTAAAATGGTTTTTTGATCTCATATTTGATTATATTTTATTATTGAAAACACCTAGGTAAGATATATTTTTGTACACTTTTGAATATTTATTTTGATTTAAAATTTTATTTATAAAAAATATCAAAAAATGGGGTAAGAAAGGAATATGGTTTATAAATCCTCATCTTAAAATTCTATTGGAATAAAAGAATGCATAAGCAGATAGATCTCAATGTAACTAATCTTTTCTTAACTAAACACAACCATAGTGCTACAAATAATTGAAATCTTCAAAGGATTCAAATCATAAACAATAGATTGAACATCCACTTTTGGTGCAACTTAATAAGGTTTATACATTATAATAATAAATTAAAAGTTTCTTAGACTAACCACACAAGGAAGACATACTATTTACAATTTTCTAGTATGAACACAAGATTGACTAAATACATGTGGCATTTGCATTCACAATAAAAATTCAACTACTAGTCAATAAATATTGAAGTAAATTTTATTAAAATTTCATATAGTTGTAAATGCAATTAAATTACATGTATAGTTGTAAATGAATTTAATTAAAAATGAATACATGAACTAATTTAAACTTAAATATAAAAAAATGTACTAGAAATAATTTAAATCAAATTTCATACATATCCTAATTTACACACATACATCCTAATTTACACAAACACACATGTATCCTAGTTTACACGTCATGTCCTAATTTAAATCAAATTTCAATCAAATATGCATTTTTAATTAAATGAATTTATGTCACACGTGTCCTAATGAATACATCTATACATGCTAAATAATTTTAATAACTTACAAAAATTATGCATCTGCATTTAAAAAAATTAAGATATGCATGATCCTAATTGTTTTTTTTTTAAAAGTGGTAGAGGCCACTAAATTTTATTAATTATATAAATTTTATAGTCCTAGTTCAAAGAGCATTGGTAGGAAAGAACCAGACAAAGAAAACCCGCGGTCTTGCTCATTAAATCCTAAAAAACTATAGTCTCCAGAGACATTAGCATGGAAGTACAAGGAGAGTATGCGATTCAACCCCAAAATATACATTATCCTAATTGTGCATACATCCCCTTAAGACATTTTCAACTCATCCACATCACAATTTACTTTGTACATGTACACGCGTACTATTATTTAACATCACAAGCTATATAAAAATCAATTCATGGGTTCAAACACATTTACTTAGGTGTACTAAATAGTTCATACCACATCAAGTGGTTCAGACTGCTCTTCAATTACAGAATATTTTTTCATAATCTTCACTATCTAGTCTCCACTTTTGAGACCACCCACGACGTGGAACTGCATGAATAATTAGGCCAACAACAATGACCAAGTGGCTATACTGATATACCTTGTTGTTAATTTGGTACTTAGTGAAATGAATCCCATGTTGAACAATTTTAACTTGTTTGAAATATGTCCCTTGCACTACAACTGAGCTTGCATACATGTATAAGAAACGAGAAATTAAAAATTTGTGTAAGCTGTGTATAGAAATTAAAATCTGCACATGTGCATTTAAAATAAATAAATAAATAAATTTAAACATTCAAATTAGTTCAAACCTATGGGAAAGGACATTCCATCATTCATTTCATATTTTATTAACTTCTTTCTCTCTTCTATGCAACACAATAAATAATAACTAACACCTTCTATATTTCCATCTTCTGTTATGACTACAAAAATATCTTCTGCAATTCGAAACAAGTTATAAATTTAAAATGTAATCAATTAAAAACATAATATTTGTACATGCACACAACATTTTTTAGAGGAAATATATATAATAAATATATATACCTTTTTTAATCAATCCTGAAATATGGTCATAATCAACAAAAATAAAAGGAATGTCTTCAAAGATTTCATCCTCATTTTCCTCGTATGTGTCAGTAACATCTAGTGGCATCAATTTCCATTCACTGACATATCCAAGCTCTTGGTTCTTGCAATCAACATAGTTTTCCAAAATGCAATCAAAACAAAAACATGAATAATCCCTAGTGTACAATGTCCATGGGCGATTATTTGTACTCATGACACAATACAAAGATCTTGTCTTCTCCACACTCTTGCATCCATGCATTGATCTTATATCCACATCTGCAAAATGTACATGTGTACACGAACATACATATCAAGTTGTTTTTAAACATTTGAACTGAACATTTTAAAAAATTAAAAAAACTTTTTAAAACATTAAAAGAGATCATGTACCGATTATCTCCCAAAACACTCTATATGGAATGGGCCTGTATGTTCCCCATGATGAACCGGGATAATTAGGTTGCACAAAGTGTTTCTTACACCATTCAACAACATCATGTACGTCATCTCTATGATCTCCTATATAGTTCATTTGATGCTTTCTTAGAGAATGTTTGATACGAGCTCCTGCACCATCGTGTTCACCCTTTCCATGACCACTCTAAAAAAAACTCCAAACATGTGGCATTTTTTCATTTCGATGATATCTACATAGTGCATAAAATGACCTCAAAGATTTGAATTGTGCCACACATCCATTATGACATAATAGGTCTTATTATGATTTAATATGACCACGTATGCAAAATATTGCACTTTATACTTGACTCCCCTTAACACCTATATTATGTGATATTAAGACCTATTATGCGATTATAGGTCTTAAATATGACATACTAGAACCTATTATGACATAATAGGTCTTATTATGACTTAATATGACCACGTATGCAAAAACATTTCACATTATACTCGAGTCCCCTTAAGACCTATATTATGTAGATATTAGGACCTATTACATGTGATATTAGGACCTAAACTATGTGATAAGAGGTCATTAATATCACATACATAATAGGCCCTAATATCACATAATATAGGTCTAAAGGGGACTCAAGTATATAATGTGAAATGTTTCTGCATACGTGGTCATATTAAGTCATAATAAAACCTATTATGTCATAATAGGTTCTATTAAGTCATAATAGGTTCTATTATGTCATATTTAAGATAGGTATTATCACATATAATAGGTTCTAGTATCACATAATATAGTTCTTAAGGGGACTCAAGTATAATGTGAATTATTTTTGCATACACTTGAAAATAAAGTAGACACAATGTTTGTTTGTTTGAAAGTGTTTGATTGTTTTGATCATTGAAGCACAAATCCTAGGGCTGGCCGAGACATCAGTTGTTGAATCTCTCTTGGGGGTTACCTCGAGCTACACAATTCAGAGTGGATACTTAGGTGCTTGACCCCATTGGCTCCCCTCCATGAAACTGACTTCTCTGGGACAACCAAGCACCAGTTCGCACAAAAACTCCCCGTGGAGAACTTTGTATCTCTACTAAGAACCGTATGTGTGTGAGCCACTCCAAAGGTTCGACCTCTTGCCCCAACAACTAGAAGGTTTTGGGCTTCTAAGACAAAAAAGGCACTAGTAAGGGCATCCATTTAGGTGGGCATTAATCCGGCGAGTTAACATCGCTATGCCATTCCAACACCCGTTGCTTGTAAGTTTCGTTACAATCACTTTTATTTATAATGGTCTGGAAGAGCTTGGCTTTAGCTTGTTACCACTTTGGGCCGTTCCCTCTCACTGAGCCTTAAGGGCTACTCGGGAGGCAGGCCTCTTTCTAAGGATAAAACAAAAAGAGCCTATTGCTCAAGACAAAAAAGACAAGTTTGTTAATTTTAGAGAACCAATTAAAGTATTTTCTAAACTAAAAAGACACTTGGTTTCAAAATCTAAATTAAATTATAAATTATAAATTATAAATGGGAAAGAGAGGGGTCCTAAAGATCTAAATTTTATATTAAAACTATTTATCATAAATGGACTTAAGGGGGGAGAGAAAATGTCAATTACATAACAAGCAAGTTAATGGAATTTGAAATGCAAATACACACATTATTTTTAATTAAAACAAGATTATTTTTAATCCTACCATTTCCAATTTATTTAATAAAAATAACATCATTTAGAATTAATCAAGATAGAATTATTATATAAATTAAATTAATATATTTAAAATAATTTTCATAAAATTATTACATAAAAAATATTTAATTAATACTATCAAATAAATATAATTTTCGGTACGTAATACATATAAAATTAAATAGAAATTAAATAAAAATACATACTTGCATCATAATATCTTTGCCTTCTTTGTTCTCGATATCTCTGTTCTGTTTTGGGTGAATAATTCCTTGAAGTCTTATTTTGCCTTCTCTTTTTGTTCTCCATGCTTTTAAAACAACCTTCAAATATCTTCAAATTATTCCCTCAAAATAACTTTCAAATGTCTTCTTTCATTTAAAAATGTGAATTATTTTGATCATTTGTGTGTAAAAAAATGAAAACAAATATCTATATTTATATGACATAGTAAATTGTTAAAAAATGAAAATTTGGGTCAGCTAGGGTTCGTACGAATGTCGGTCGTTACAAAAGGTCATGGTTTTTTGAACTAGGTCGCTATGTGAATATTTGTGCCATTATTCTGCCCAGGGGGTTCGAACGAACCCCCTTATGGTTCGAGCGAATCCCCTTCGTTTGAACCCTTGTTTGTACACGGACTATCCTTTTTTGACATCTCTCCCCAAATTCTTCAGAATTCTGAGAAATTTTGGCCTTCAAACCTCTGGTTCAAGGCTCAAATGAAAGAAGATTGATAACCCCAAAATATAAGATGGTAGTGCTCGGAGCAAGCTTTCCAACGAGTATAATTTAATTACACTATGATTTTATTATGATCTTGTTTTTTAATTTTATGAAATATTGGTTTTCCACCGAACATGAACTTCTCTGTTCAACACATTGGGAAAAATAGGAAACTAATTCAAAAAAATTCTGAAAAATATGTATAACCTAGGTAGTGATGTCTTCTTTCTAACAAAAAATAAAATGAATTTTGATATATATAAAACAAGTTATGTGTTCAAACGTACACTTAGGTCTAAAATTTAATTAGTCGGACTTCAAAACTTAAAATGAAAAATATTCAACATATCACTATCAAACCAACTGCAAGTCCTAGATATTGATGTTACAAACCAAAATTCGAAAGAATTGAGTTTTTATCATTAATAGAAAAAAAGTTATGCGTTTCGGGAGGAACATCACTCTTAAAAAATGTAGTTTTCTACAAAAAAATACCTTTTGAGGGAGATAGAATTTAAAAAAAAAAAATCTTCAAAAAAATTTGAAAAAAATATATATAGAATCTACAGATAAAATGCTACAAATCACTAATTTACATCATCTTCAAATTCTTAATAGTTTAAAAGTTATAATTGTCAGAAGTTGAAGATTATTATAGAAATGTTCATCTCAGTGTCAAAAGTGGGAACCATTATTGTGAGTTCACCCCCATGCAGAATTGTCTCAACCTTTGAGAGAATCAAGGGAGTTCGGTTGCCTCTCCAAGGCCTTCCCAAATCTCATCCTAAGCTTGTACTAGCACTCTAGGCCATGAGTGGGGCATCACCGTTTATTTCATTATCTTATTAATGCGAAACCTACTACCCATCCCATCTAAGTTAATTATTTATTCAAGGTTATCACTTGGTTACATAAACAAACTTTCAATGAGATCTCTTGGTAGTCTAGACCCCGACACATATCTCAAAGAATATCCCAGTGGCCTATCTCTCATGACCTCGACACTCACTTGAAAGACACTCTCCCTATCATGTTCCTAAACCTAAGGGTATAACAAACATACGCTTTCAAATAAACCTCTCCAAAGAATCACATAATATATACATATATCCAGCCAAGGATCCATAAACAAATCTGATCCATAATCACAAATATTCCATATGGCTAATGCCAATAGTCATAAAACATTTCCAAATCCATGGTTTCAATATACTTATTCATATGAAATTTCCAATAGAAATTCCATCAATAGATCAAAATAGATCGCTGCAAGGTATAACAACCTTTCTCAAGCCAAAATGCCACAAATAATCAACATAGGAACAATCAACTCAAAAAAGGAACAACATAGAAATCACAGAAACCCAAAATAAACCTTTGGTGTGACAAAAAAAACAATCATAGACTACAAAAATGACTAACATAACACTGAATAGCAAAATGGTGCATACACAGAGAACTGCAGTGCATCCAAAATAATTTTTGGCACTTTAGAAACATATCTTAGTGCATATATAAACTTTTGTAGTACATTCATTACTTAGAATAGCACATATAGTAGCTAAAATGACACATATAGTATACAAAATAGTGCTTATGAGCCACAGTATGGCATACACAACCATAACACTAGTGCATATGCCAAAAATAGTAGCGCATACAACATATACATTAGTGCATTTGTTCACCAAAATGACACATACATGACAGACAATCCAAATCAACTCAGACGTGAAATAGGATAAAATGATTAAGTCCAAAAATGACTCGAAACCAAGTTACGACACCACACAAAGCTCTCACAAGGGCGTTATACAACCCATAGAAAGAGTACAATATTCAATCAAGGATCAAATAGCCAAATCAAGGGAATATAGATTCCCGACACCCTACAAAAACATATTCCCAACAATACAAGGGTGAAAAGCAAAACATTGGAACAAGCACATGGAACCAGTCTCCAAAGATACCAACAACACAATCATCCCATATAGAAAATACAAGAAATATAGGTACAAGCCAATACTCAAGACAATACATTGCAATAGAAGTCTCAAGCTTTGATTTACTAGCAATTCCAATAAAAGAAACAAAACCATGGCAATTGTATAAAATACAGAGACATTCTTTCACGCACAACATCCATAATTTTTCATCTTTCCACAAACACAACGAGCAAGATTTTACAGACAATCTTTTCAAAATAAAATGCATAGAAAAGGATTCATATCCTCTAACCTGGAAATGAAGAAATGGACAAAGAAAATTGCAAAAGAGACACAACCAAGCCACAACCAACCAATGCAATCACACCTTGAAGCCAAGCCTCCAAATCCAATCTCAATCCTCACGCCATTGCCGAAAAATCCATCCAAGTGAAAATCTCATACATGCAATAATTTTCAGCCAAAAAAACCTCCCAAAAATCTCAAATCTCCATTTTTAAAAATTAACCAAAACCATACCTCATCATAGCCAAATAAAAAATAATGAAAAATATAATAAAATCTACCAACCATCCAAAAATTGAGGTAAAATATAATAAAATAATATTAATCTCCAATACAACTCTCAAAAGCCAACAGTAAAAGAGGGTAGGTAAATAAATAATAAAAAAATAAGTAAAAGGATAAACAACAATAAAATAAGCCAATAAAATAAACATTAATATATTATAAACTCCCAATAATCAAAGACATATTTATATTTAAATAACCAAACCAACTATTAATTAATTTATTCACAAATAAACTATATTTATCAATTGTTTAATAATTTAATTAATTAAATAAGCATAGCTCCACAAGGCATCTCAACATAGGGATTCACATAAAATACAATACCGCATGCACCTAGCAAGGCAACTCTAGCCACGACACCAAAAATGACAAGGTACCAACTAAGCCTAGAGTGTGTAATAGGGTCTCATGTCACCTTTGGTCAACTTGCCATTGAGATTAGAGACACACCAAGACTTGTGAAAATAGGTGGAGTCGATGTCTAGTACCTGCAATCCTGCATAACACCAATGTCTATACAACAACATATACATCACATATAACATGAAATAATCAGTTAAGTGAAAGAGAGTTGCGACATCACACCTTTCTCGTAAACGAGTGGTATAACATCGTCTCTTTCGTGCACATACAATAATAATACAATCATGACACCCATACATCCCCAATAATATCATCATATCACATAAAGCATGATGTAGGGTTAGCACATAACATGATCTAATCATAAGAAAATATAAACCTCCACGACATATAATGTGTGCTTACAAATATCTAACATATGTCCAATCATCATAATAGTCCTGAATATATCATCATCCACATAAACCATAATGTATCAATTGACAATATGAAATGTTAAGAATCTACTATAAGCATCCAAAATATAAATAGATTCATAAGCAACCATCAAAAGCATCATAAGAGAGTCTAAGATAAGTCCATAAGGTCTATCACTACATAAAAGAAAAGATGAATCAAGGAGAGGCACTACATCACAAGGCACATGTTTGCTAGGTTTTCACCAAAGTGACAATTTTTTTTTTTTTTTGTATTTTTTAATAGGATTCTTTGAAAATCTATGTGTATAACTTGTAAAGGTGCATGTTGTCGATAGGATCATCCAATGGTTCTCCTTCCGGTGTTGATAGCTGATATACACTTGAGCCATAAACTATTGTGATGATGTAAGGCCCAAGCCAATTTGGTTCAAACTTTCCCCTTTTCCCTCTATCCTATTGATTTTTGGGGTTTTCTCTTAGGACCAAATCACCTACTTCAAATGATTGAGGTTTTACCTTTTGATTGTAATTATGGCTCATGCATTGTTGATATGCTTTCAGGTGATTGAATGTATTCTATTGACACTTATGTAGAAATTCCAAATCCTACAAGCGGGAGATCATGTGGTCTTCATCACTAATAAGATCACATAAAGAGACTCGTAAAGATGGTAACTTGACCTCAATGGGCAAGATGGATTCAACACCATGTTAGTGATTTTTCTTGCTACCTTCAATCCTAAGGAGACACACAATACCTGACTATGGGATTGGCAGCCTAGAACATGAAATCAACACTATCTACAGACTGAAGACAAGAAAATGTAACTAAACAAGGATATAAAATCCTTCTCCTCTTTCAGCTCCACTAAAATCAAGAGGGTGATCCTACTGTAATTTTGAAAATGATAAACTCTTGGTAAACTGAACAACAAACCTATTTCAAAGTGGATGGTTCTCAGATGTAAATAATGGGTGTATTGTATTTGGCTTAACTTCTGCATAATCTCATTTATCCTACAGATTATTGAGAACAAAACTAACTCTACTCCTACTTCTATAAACAAAAAGGAAATGATATTTGATAATGAATGATCTTAAAACAATTTTAAAGAGAAAGACTAGTGCTTATCCTATGGAGAAAAAAGTCTAACTGAGAACTGATCTTGAATAACTATGCTACATCTCAACATCACAAGCCTTCATTAAACACTTCAATACTTGCATGCAAATGTTCAACTGAAATCAATACAAATTCCATCACATTCACCCATACATATATTGCAATATCCTTAGAACAAAATTTAACCCCTTTACTGGAAAAGAGACCTATTACTAAGAACATACATTCTCCATTAGAGAAGACAAATTACAATGTCATTAACACAATAATTCATGCAACACATACACAAGTAATAGGAGCAATATGGAACTGATTTTTGGAGCAATCACAAAATTTGTTCACAACAAACTTGCAGAGAGACAACTTTCTCTATTGCTTTTAGCTCCTAGTACCTTCTACTTATCAAAATGTTTAGAATCCTTTCTTACTGGCCTTGATTTCCCTTTTATAGGAAAAGGGAGCAAAACAAGCTTCAGACCGAGTGAGACACTTGTCAAAAAATACTTGCTAAATACAACAAAATATGCCAAAAGGCATCTTTCATAAGTACATTAAAAAATCACCCTTGGGAGAGGGGCTGGAAGGCAGCTAAATTAACAACTTCTTGGAAATAGCGCAACAAGCCTAATGAAAATGGGGTTGATGTGTTCTACTGTTGCATCATAAGTCACTTTCCAAAATTTGAAATTTGGCATTGGAGGTTGTATGAGACTAGGTCAGGTACATGTTGATTGTGTGATCAAGAGATACCTATAAAAATAGAAACCTGTAGAAAGAATGTGGCAGACACAAAAAAGGCAAAAATAGTGACTAGTCCTCTTCCTCTGGCTGCTCCTCTTCAAGTGAGCAATATTGTTTATGCTAGCTATCCATCTGCTTTGTAGTGGGCCAAGCAAAGGCTTTTAAACTCTGCAACTTATCCATAGCCTCTTTTGTTTTATGGGAAGACACAGTTGAAACCTCCACAATGAATTTGCGATAAAAAGAATTAATGTCAAGTGATTAAATGATAAGTGTCTTTTTGAGTGTTGTCCCCTCCCACTAATGAATTCAAAACTGCATTAATTGATTCTTCAAAGTCAAGCTTCCACTTGTCCAAATCCTTGTTCTGGTTATCCTTGGTCAAAATTTTAGGGATATCCCACTTTTGTAGACCTCTAAATGATGCAATCTTCTCCTTTAGCAATTCATATTCCACGCGGGGGAGCTCTTTTATCACTGCATTATAATTTCTCTAGGTTGTCCCCACAATTTGGGGTGCAGTGGATACATTTTTTACCACCAAAAGTACTTCTTTTGACATAGTGGCTTTTAGAAACCACATGGCCCTCAATGGATGGAAGAATGAAAGAATATCATCTAATTCAGTGCACAACTAGAATACAAAAGAATAGGAGGCATGCACCTCATCCAATTTATTCAACATTTTATTAGTAATCTACTATAGTGTTGGCAAATGCACACTCCAATGAGATATTGTAGGTGATTGAAGGTATTGTCATTGATGGCAACCTTGTAATCATGTGATACCGACAGGAAGACAACGACACCGACAAACTCTACACCGATACCGAAAAGAACACCGACACCCTGACCGACAACAATTTTGTATTAATGTATTTTGTAATTAATTGTAAAATCTTTTGTAAGTCGATATGGTGGATTGTAATATGACTCATATATGTATGAGATCATTGTAGATCATTTTGTAAGAGGTAGGATGCGAAATATGAATAGAAGGTAGCAGACCTATTATGCGAATGATTGGATAAGGGTATATGTATGTAGCAGAGCTTAAACCAGTACTGAATCTGGCATAGCAGATGCTAATCTGAAGCAGTACAAGACATTGAATTAGTATAATCCATTTTTGTAAGTCAGTGTGACTTCCTTTGTAATTGAGCAGTGAGCTCTAGGCACTTGGCCTTCCTGCATGTGCAGGCCCCTGTTGTAGCAGTAATATTCCCTTATTGGCTAGTAAGTGAATATTGTGGGTCACAAATCCCACCGAGGTTTTTCCCACACCGGGTTTCCTCATTAAAACATCATGTTATGGTGTGTTTTTCATGTTGTGGTTGTTATTCTTATTTGCTGCATTATTTCTGGTTTACCAGTACACAATTTTAATATGCTTTTCATGTTATAAGTTAAGAAAATATTATTGCCGGTCAGATACTGATTCACCCCCCCCTCTCAGTATCTTTGGGAATCCTAACAATTGGTATCAGAGTTTGGTCCTCTATTTTCAGAAGCCTAACAACTTGAGAAAGATCTTGACATCGGTAGAGATAGAAAACTTGAGAAAGCAATTGGAAACAACTCTTTCAGACAATGATGCAGAAAAGGTGAAGAATATCAAACTTGAGGATGATCTGAAGGTTGCTCAAGATATCCTTCAAGCACTTCAAGTAAATTACACTATAACAAGGAATAAAAGAAGAGAACTTTGTGAGAAGATGCAGAAAGAGGAAGATGAAAAGGAAACTCTTAATGATCTGGTAAACAAAGTAAGAGAAGAAATCAGTACAACAAAGAATGAGATGCAAGATATGACTATGAGATTCTGTAAAGAGATTGAAGACAAAAATAAGAATGAAGAAGACTTGGTTAAAAGACTAAATGATGCTGGAAATGAAAACACAAGACTCAGTCATGAAAATGATATGTTGAAGACAAATTCAATGCACACACAAAATGACAAGATTGAACTCATGAGACAGAAAGGAATCTTGGAGAATGAACTAACTGCTGCAATTCAACACAAGGAGAAATTCAAGAAAAGCTCAGAAGAACTTGGTGACATGCTGAAGAATCAGAAACCTAATGGTGATACAAATGGCCTTGGTTTTGAAACTAGTGAAAGCTCCGGTACTGCAAACAATCATGATCATAGCAAACCGGTAAGACAACCTAATGCTTACAAATTCAATGGGAAATGCTTTAACTGTAACAAGTATGGTCATAGAGAAAAGTCAATGTAGATCTAGAAATTATCAGAACACTAATACACCCACCAGTCAATGTTCTAAATGCAACAAAGTTGGTCATAACTCAGAAAATTACAGAATGAATGTAAGATGTTATGTTTGTGGAAGATTTGGATACTTATCTAATCAATGTAGAACACATACCGGCATAGGATATGGGAAAGCTATTTAGAAAAACAATGTGACTTGTTATGCTTGCAACAAAATTGGACATATTGTAAAATTTTGTAGAAGCAAGTCCCCACCGACAAATAACAAAGGTCCTTGTTTGAAAGTTAAAGAAAAGGTTGAAGAGGTAAAGCAATAATTCTCAAAACAATGGATCAGAAAGTCAGATTATAATGTTGAAGGGAATAACCCTCCACCGGTAGAACAGAGTATCACTCTACCGGCAGGAGACTCTTTATCTAACTGAAGGAAAATCCTTTGGGGGTTTAGCAACAAAATAAAAAATATGCTATTATTCCCTCGGTTGATGGTGAGAAGTTGAAATTACTTCTATACCGACAGATGAGTTAAGTTGTGACTTAACCGACAAGAATTTAATGTGGTAGTTGGAGAAAATAACATTATAAAGAAAGTGTTTTGGCTCCTTTTTCATTCACCGAGTATTCAAATCTTCGAGAGTGCAAAAATTCTCGAGTGAAGGCATTCTTAGCGAAGAAGTGAAGCAGTTCATCAAAGCATTCTTCCTAAAGGCAGATTGAGGTATTTATAACTATGGCATCTTCATCCACTCCTGAATTTATTGCAAACCCTACTGTTGTTGAAGTAATTAAGCACCCTAAACCCGTATTCAAACTGGTTCCTGAAATAGCGAAGAAAGATGATAGCATAGGTGCATTTTCTCAAATTCCTAAGGGAGTAGTATATGTTGAAGACCCTAGGATGTATATACATTGTCATATAGAGGAATTAGGTGATGATGAAATCAAAAAAATGTATAGCGCTGTGATTTGTGATGAATCTAGAAATATCAAGCCGAAACATAAGATAGTGGAAACCCTAGGTTTTACTGAAATTCTTAGTGTCCTGGATTTTCCCAAGGATATTATAAGGATTGTGTTAAGTAGAGTTCATGGTGAATTCTTCTGGTTGGATACAATTCATAAAATCACAAAGGAAGCCGTTAAGGCAGTAACAGGGTTACCTTCCACTGGTAGTAGACCTGACAAAACAAAGAGAGTCTCAAATGACACAGTGATGGATTTAACCGGTGCAAAATTTGACAAAAGGTCTTTAAGGGTAAACGATGTAAAGGACATAAATGTCAGATTTATCAGTATGATCTTAGGTTATAAAGCTACACATGCAAATAGGTTGAACTCAGTTTCTAGCCTATGTATTAAGAGTGCTTATGACATGGTTAATGATAATGCAAGAATAGATGTATGTGAATGGCTCAAAGATGAATTGATAGACAATCTGGGGAAAATTAAAGGAGATAAGAAAGGAACATTCAGATTTGGAAATTTACTTGTTTGTCTGATGCTGTACATAACTAAACAAGTACCTGGTATTGGTGCAAGAGATTTTGGTTTTGACATTCCGGTAGGAAAACAACTGTTGGATCTATTGAACAACATGGGAGAAAACTGGGAGAAAAACTTAAATGAATACTTTCAAGCATTAAAGGCTTGAATGAAAACCAAAATAAAACTGTCACAAGCTATTGTTGACAAGTATCAAGAAGAAATTTGTTTTGTAATAAAAAAGGATGAAATCTGGATGGAGGCAGTTGTCCCTAGAACTATCTGGGTAACTGAAATGGGCTATGAGACAGATGACAATATTATTGAAACTTATACAAAAGCCCTCCTTGAAGCACCCAAGGAACCTACTGAGAAAGTTTTTGGAAATGCTGAAACAATAGAAAGTGGAATTCAGTCTAGAAAAAGGGTTAAGAAAGTTGAAGCAACAGTAAGAAAAGGAACTCGACAAGCTAAAGCAATTAAAGAAGATGTTTTGAAGCAAACTGGTATAAGTGAAAGTGAGTTGGAAACACTTCAACTTGAAACTCATCTTTCACCGGTTGGAACTTCTTCTAAGAGTGATATGCCAACAATATTTAAAAGGGTAGAAAGGAAAATAAAACCCTCACCGGCACCCTCACCTACACCCAGGAGAACCAGACAAAAACAACAGGTAGTAAGGCCTCCGGTAAAAAAAATGACTCCAAAGAAAAAGAAGGCAAAACAAAATATTGCTCCACTGGATAAACTCTTGAGCGAAATAACTGAAGATGGTAAACTGAAGAACATCAGCAAAATATACAACACACTATCAACAAATGACAAGGAAAGCATAGAGAACAGTATAATTTTACACTTAGATATTTATAAGAAATTTTTGATGCAAGTTGTTAATGAAATACCAAATGATCTATATAGGAGATTAGAAGCTAGAAGGTTAGCAATCATTGAGCTGGATAAGAAAATCAAAATTGAAAAATTACTTGCAGTACATCCAATCAACTCAACTGATGAAATAGATAAACTAATTAGTGAAGCAAACCAAACAATATTCTCCATTTCTCACCGACATGTAGCACTAATGGCAGGTAGAGTAAATGAAGTCTCTGAGGAAACAATAGATGCATGGGATATATTCTTTGTGGAAAAAGAAAAATAGGAAGAATTACTCAGACCAAAGACTATTAAAGTATATCAAAAGGATAGGGATAAGGGGAAAGGTAAGGTAGGTGGTCCTCCAAGCCTAAAAATAACTGATAATGTACCTCCACCTCCTTTAGATACTCCACCGGTAGATACTACTGACAGTCAACCAGCTGCAGAGAGTA
Source organism: Cryptomeria japonica (assembly GCF_030272615.1). Lineage (NCBI taxonomy): Eukaryota > Viridiplantae > Streptophyta > Pinopsida > Cupressales > Cupressaceae > Cryptomeria > Cryptomeria japonica. Next base: position 559,022,242 of record NC_081408.1, on the reverse strand, counting down.
TGGAGACTCCACTAGAGGATACTAATCCTGAGTTTGAAGTTTTGTATACTATAAATATAGACACTCAAGAAGTAAATGTTGTGGTTGACAGAGAAACCACTGAGGACAAGAAGATAGGTGTGACTACTGAGTCACTAGTTGCAAAAGTTGAGATAAGCATAGAAAAACCTACTGAGACAGAGCAACTGACAGAGGATACCACTGAGAAGCCGATAGATACAACTAAAAAACCATAAGAAGAATTGACTAAGGAAAGTACAGAGGTACAAACTGAGACTACATCTAAGAAACCGATAGTTGAAAGCTCAAAGAAACCTTCTGAGACACAAATAGAGAAACCAGAATAGGTACAGGTTGAGATACAGGTTGAGACAGAGACAGTGCCACCGGCCAAAACTGAAAAGCCTAAACCTTTGTTTGTAGAAATGCAAACACAGATTGACCTACCAGAGGTCGAATCAAGTAAAGTGATTACCACAAATGGTAGCATGGCTATTGTAAAGGAAGTTGGACAGACATCTGGTACTTCTATGGCAGAATTCAGACCTACAAATGTAACATAGGTCTTATTGGATTCAATAAAGAAGATCACAAAGTGCAATGCACAAGCCTATAAGGCTATTGATGATACAATTCCCATTCTTAAAATGATAGCACCAAAGTATATTGTAGATAACAAAGATTATTTAGGTCAACTAGACACATTGTCTAAGTTCATCACCGACAAAATATTGACTGTTGATCAAATAAATGAGGATACATTCAAGGAAAGAATGCTTAAAGAAAAAGAGAAATTCTTTGAGGAAATTGTGAAGAAGAACAAAGAGAAAATGGATACCTTATTACCGGAACTTGGAGAGATAATTCTTGACTTCAAGAAACTATATAGAGATTCTTGTAAAACAAACATTCTAACAGAGGATCTAAACAAGGAAATCAGCAAAGCAGAAGATAAGATTAACAATATTGCTGACAATCTGATAGGTACATCGGATTCATTTTTGGAGATAGAGAAGAAGATTGCAGAGAAAGAAGAGAAAATCAAGCAGTTTGAGAAGGACAAAGAGAGAATAAAGGATAAAGCAAATGACTTAAAATGTAGACTTGGTCCAAAACTAGATTACCTCATTTCTTTGAGAAAAGAAATATCCGAGGCTCTAGTTCCTGGACTTAAGACATCGGAAGAGAAAATGCACATAATCACCGGTACAGTGCAGAGAACTCAAGAGGCACTAAAAGACAACAAATCATTCAGTAATGGTTTAAATCTGATTTTGATAGATATTTTTCAGATTGTAACCCACCGGTTACAAGAATCTAGGCAGGACTCCACTGACAGCGAATGACAACCTTTGTCATTGATTTCAAAGGGGGAGTAGTGTGATGAGAAAAATGGTCAGAAGGAAGTAGAGATTATTTGTGCAGGGGGAGCACACATTTTTGGACATACAGTTTTTGGCAAGATTTTTTTTGGACTTCAATTTTTGTATACATTCTTGAATTTTTCTCATGAGTGTTGCCATCAATGCCAAAGGGGGAGATTGTTGGAAAATGCACACTCCAATGAGATATTGTAGGTGATTGAAGGTATTGTCATTGATGGCAACCTTGCAATCATGTGATACCAGTAGGCATACACCGGCACCAACACCGATAGACTCTACACCAGCATACATAACACCGGCACCGAAAAGAACACCGACACCCTGGCCGACAACAATTTTGTAATTAATTGTAAAATCTTTTGTAAGTCGACATGGCAGATTGTAATATGACTCATATATGTATGAGATCATTGTAGATCACTTTGTAAGAGGTAGGATGCGAAATACGAATAGAAGGTAGCAGACCTATTATGCAAATTATTGGATAAGGGTTTATGTATTTAGCAGAGCTTAAACCGGTACTGAATCTAGCATTGTAGATGCTAATCTGAAGCAATACAAGACATTGGATTAATATAATCCATTTTTGTAAGTCAGTGTGACTTCCTTTGTAATTGAGCAGTGAGCTCTAGGCACTTGGCCTTCCTACATGTGCAGGCCCCTGTTGTAGCAGTAATATTCTCTTATTGGCTAGTAAGTGAATATTGTGGGTCACAAATCCCATTGAGGTTTTTCCCACACCAGGTTTCCTCATTAAAACATTATGTTATGGTGTGTTTTTCATGTTGTGGTTGTTATTCTTATTTGCTGCATTATTTCTGGTTTACCAGTACACAGTTTTAATATGCTTTTCATGTTATAAGTTAAGAAAATATTATTACCAGTCAGATACTGATTCACCCCCCCCTCTTAGTATCTTTCAGAATCCTAACATGTAGGTCTTCAAGTTCTTTCCCTATCATAGAGGCAAAATTCCTTGCTGCTATTTCTTTCTTTAGTTTTACATTTTCTATGCATAATTCATTATGGCTGGCAAAAAGAGCAACATGCTTCTTCTTGAGCTCTTCATGTTTCTTTTCTTCCTCCTTAGAAGATACTTTTTCAAAATGTGAGGCATGGAATGCTAATGTGGTAGCCTCTAAAGATTTGGTGTCTACAAGGGTTCTGACGATTGCATCACCCGCTCTCTGTTCTACCCCATGCAACAAAATTGGCTTATCTGTTTTCGAGGCCTTAACCCATTGTACAGATGCCTTGATACTCAGATTGAATCCTGAGCCATTCTTGCTTAATTCTTGAGCATATATTGGATCTCTCTACCTCACTACCTGATCCAAAACAAAAATTCTTTGCAAATCCCACCCAAGGATTAACATCATATCGTTGGCCTTAATCATTTACCTTGCCTTCTGTGGTGTGCACTCTATATTGTCCTTATCAAAATTGGAAATATCTTCATTTGACATATTCTTTAATTTTTCCTTTAACCAAAAAGCTTTGAATTATGGGGTTTTAATGAAATTGTCATTTGACAAAAACTGAGCTGCAACAATGATCCTTTCATCCTTAGCCTCCTCCTCAGGGATAAAGCTAGGAATAATTGCTCTATCTTGATCATTTGGAATGCTCGCCAAATCATCATCCCTAAAATTTTCTCTTGGGGGAGAAGGTGGTGGAATATTTGCATTCACTTCATCATCATTGATCACTTCAATACAATTAGATAATGTTGCCTTCCTCTTTTCAACCTTTTTGATAATTTGAGGGGTAGGCTGATCTTTTGGTGGGACCTGTTGAGAGGGGGCATCCTTGGAAGACTCCTCAATCAAAATTGTCGTTCCTTTTATTTTGAAAGACATTGGAGGCACATAAGTAGGCCTTTCTTCTTCAGCTTCACCCTGTGGCTGCTCTGCCTGTATATCTTTTACAATTTCTTCAAAATGCCTCATTTTTTCAACATCCTTGCAAAGTCATTTTTCACATTTCAACAAAAGCCTTAGAAATTTTTGGATGGCTTCACTAGGGAGGCAATTTCTTATTAGATCTTCATATTCATCATATTCATGATAAACACCTTTTATTTTTATTTTTTGTGTCCTGATCTCATTCAAGTATGCTACTAGATCATACTCTTGAGCCTTTCCAACCTTAAGGTGATAGGTGTCTACCAGAAAGTCATGTACCTTTTCTAGAGTTTCACTCCCCACACTAAAATTTCCATACACTGTAAGACAAGGGAGGTGTGTCCCCTTTTTCTCTATTTTCATCCATTTCTTCTCCATCCACAACATCTGCCACATGAATTCAAGAAAAACCAACCTTGGAGAAACAACAAGTGGCAAGATATGAGGTGGCTGAAGGCAACCGTATACCCTAATGATAGTGCAGTCAAAGTACAAGAAAAAATCTCCAAAATTGTGGGTGAAATCACCCTATGGGAATTGCACATTGTTAGGCTTGAAATCCATAATCCTCAACACCTTTATAATGTCCTTCAAGAGTCTTAAAATATAGTATCCACACTACCCTAATACTTTTAGTAAAAAATTATCAAAGAAGGTTGTATAGTTTGACCATCTGGACACCTTATCCCATACTTGGGTCCTCCTTTACACTGGCCATGTGTGGCCTATATCAGGATCAAACATCGCTACTTTCAAAGTAGCATCCCAATTAGTCCTATTCTGGAAAAGAATTAAGTGACATAATAATGAATAATACTTGAAGTCCAATGGGACCTTTTCATCTTTTGTACTCATTAGCCCTTCATGCAACTTATCCTGAATATATGTTGCAAATTCATATAGTTCATTGGATTGTGAATGTTGAATTTTTATTGCCATCATCATTAATTCTATGGCATCTTAGATCTCCCACAGTCCATTCCACAAAACTTGACAGAGAGCATAGTAAGTTTTTACAAAATAATTCTCAAATGTGACCAAATTAAATGGCTCATTCTCAACATTCAAAATCTAGTTCTTCCCCATTTGATACATTCTTTTTCTATAATGGGGGATTCCTTTTTCTCTATAAAAATCCTTCAGATGCCATATTCGGTCTCTAACCTCCTTAGGTCAATTACCTTGAGGACACTTCTATTCAAATCAAAGAACTGAATAATGGCATCCTTGGCCACAACAACCAAAATGTGCCCTGTTGTGGTTCTGACTATCATGCTTTGATGATGGTATTATTTCCCTAATTGCCTGATCAAGAAAGGCTCTATAAAAACATTGGGGACAAAAAGCTTAGCAAGGTCCAAGTTCCAACAATTTGATATAGGAGTGGGTTTATCCCTGTTGCCATAGAAATAGTAGAAGATTCCCCACCCTCTCTTAGTGGTAGTGACATCTCTACATTTTGAGGATTTATCTGAAAAATGCATTCTTTAGGGTCTCCTACATTGTAGACCCCTTAAACAACTCCAACAGGTCTTGGTGCAAGCCCCTAACATCCCTTGTTTTCTTCTTCTCTATTACCTCCAACCTTTTCTCAACATTCTCGGTCAACTCCTCAGCATTTTTGGTTGGAATCGATGTAGTAGAGGCTTGTGTAGGTTGCTCTTATTGAGCAGGCGAAATATTTCCAGTAGCAGGAGGGATTTCTTTAACAATTGTGGCTTGTTCAATAGATGAGGAGACAATTTTCTTAGCAGGAGCTCTCCTCTGCTTTGGCTTTGGGGTTTCCTCTCGGGTAGGAATGTTAGACTCGGCTGTAGGTGGTTCCTGCTTAGAGGACAAAGTTGCAGTCTTCTTGGTGGGGGCCCTCTTTCTTTTTGGTTGTGGGGCATCAAATTAAGAAAATGTATTAGGCTCTTCAGTAGATAATTCTTTCTTAGTGGGTGGAGTAGCAGCCATTTTTGGTGCTCTCTTCCACTCTTGCTTAGAGGATTCTTCCTGGGTAGGATTTTTCAATTTTGCACTGGAAGGATTCATCTCAATAGAGGGAGGGTTTGTCTCAAAAGTTGATTCATTGAAAATTTTAGGGAAGGATGAATTACTGCGAGGAGAGTGGCATGGGTGATTTCTAGAGTGGTGACCCTCTTTGTGCTAGTTTTAGCTGTACCTCCTTGCTCAGGAGCTTTCTCAATAGTTGGGGAAGTGGCCTTCTCTCCTTGGGATGTCATTTCTACAATCTAGAGCTAAAACTAAATTTCTTACTCTGAATACAAATCCTATTTAACCCTCTAAAACTTTAACAATTACACTGCATGTAGGCTCAATGGTTACTTAGATTCTAAAAGCTCTTGTGTAATTTGAAGCTCTGGGGGTTTCTCTAAATTTCCTTGGATCACTCTTTACTCGCTCTTTGAATGCAAGGTGCACAATTAAACTGCATTTTTTGGTTTTATCGATCACATGAAGGCTACCATTAATTCCTACATGCAAGCTTTGCGAGCTGGTGGCCTTGGGATTCAAACTCCACCATTAATTTAAGAATGAATGACTAAGATCTTGTCTTTGACCTCTTTGACTACTGACATGGCACTTTATAATTCCACCTTCGCCACCTTTAATTATTTTTTGCCACCTCTATCTATGTTAATTTTTCCTGCAGGATAAAGAGGCTTCATATTTATATAATTTCGCTATCCCGCGGGGCCATTTTTCCTCAATATTTTTTGTTGTGGGGTAGCGGGGCTACCTATTCCTTCATTACCTTCCTTGTCCCGCTACCCCGTGGTGCTATCATCTTCTTTGTATTTGGCTAGCGGGGTAGCGGGGGCTACTTTCCTTTTCTCTCTCTTTTCATCCCGCTAGCCCACATCATGATCGATTTCTTCATTTCTGGCTCACGGGGTGGCCACTTTACTCTTATCCCACCAACTCACATCATTTTTTCTTAAGCCCTTTTAACCCCATAGGACAAAGTTGCCATTTCTTTTCAAGATTAATCCCACTAGTCCGCAAATATTTTACTTTATTTTTACCTCAATGGGGTCGCAGGGCGCCCTATTTCTTCTCTTGTCAACCTCATCCCGCTAGCTCACAGGATGATCTTCATTTCTATCCCAACCACATGGGGTGGTGGGGAGACCACTTGCACTGCATCATATGTTCATCCTGCCATCCTGCGAGATATAATCACTTAATAGAGGGGCCATGCGGGGTATGATTTCCTCCTTGCTAACACATATTCTTCTACCCCCTGGTGCTTCATTAGGTGCAAAATGGAGCCTATGGGGAAAGAAAGAAAAAGCATAAAACTCAAACCTTGCCATCCCACTGGACTTTAGATTTCCCAAGGCCATCACTTAAGTGATGAATTTAGCACATGGACATTGTGTTGAGGGTAATGGGGTCAGGGGGCTTGAACACACTAGGATTTTGAGGACTTAAAGACAAGCGAAATAATAAAACTTAACCCCATGTCAAAAGATAACTGGCTCGATATAAGGGAACTAGCACACAGGGTTGATCACTGAATGGATTAACACCCTCCCGACTATGACTTAAAATTTTGCAATTTTTTGCACCCAATCAATGACGAATTAGAAAATAGGAAGGGTAATTTCACTAAGGCAAAGAGGACTTAAACCGTATCAAAATTTCAAAAAAACCCTAACCCTAGGGGATTTAGGAGACAAAAAGGGGCAAAATTTTGATACTCCCAACACACCATAGACAAGTGAATAAGGGGTATCTCTAGTAGGGGTGCAAACACTTGTATAATAGGCCCAAATTGTGGTATTGAGTTGGATGTGCCAATTACAGCCAGTGTCTCAACTGTCTTTTTAAGAATTTTGAGATCGTGATTTGGTTATGCGTCATTTAACAGTAACTCCAAGTGCCAAACCAATAAAACAAAAGCTACCAAATATGCATCCACGGGTAGGATTATTAGTGAAACTTGAGTTTGAAAAGTTATTGGATGTTGTCTTCATTAGACCGATTGACTACCCTGAATTAACACCCTCCCGACTATGACTTAAAATTTTGCAATTTTTTGCACCCGATCAATGACGAATTAGAAAATAGGAAGGGTAATTTCACTAAGGCAAAGAGGACTTAAACCGTATCAAAATTTCAAAAAAACCCTAACACTAGGGGATTTAGGAGACAAAAAGGGGCAAAATTTTGATACTCCCAACACACCATAGACAAGTGAATAAGGGGTATCTCTAGTAGGGGTGCAAACACTTGTATAATAGGCCCAAATTGTGGTATTGAGTTGGATGTGCCAATTACAGCTAGTGTCTCAACCATAAGTTTTGGGGGTATTATGGAGTGGAAAAGTGATGGTGGATATGGAATTGGTCACAAAGCTTATGAACATCCTAATTTTTGAAGGAACACCCATTGGCTGTGATGATGGAAAGGGGAACACTGTATCGACAAATGATGTAATTTAGGATAAAAGTTGCAATCTTTTTATTGGTGACTTGGGTGAGGGGGACGACCTCAATCCACTTTGTGAAATACTCAGTGCTTGTGATAATGAATTTATGGTTTTTTGAAGATGGATGGTGAATCTTTCCTATGAGATTGAGTTCCCACTAATGAATGGGCCATTGTGTGGTGATCGGTTGAAGTTCTTATGGTGGTGCATGTATTAGGTCTCCATGAAACTGACATTGCTTGCATTTCTTGAGAAATTTGTATGCATCCTTTTCCATCATGGGCCAGTACTAACCATTTCTTGTAAGTTTATTGGCTAAGGTTGGACCACTAGATTGAGCCCCACATATACTTGTGTGGACTTCACACAATGCAATTTGAGCTTCCTCACTCTCTAAACATCTAAGAAGAGTACCATCAAGACCCTGCCGATAAAGGGTGTTGGCAATGATGATGTAGTAGGAGGTTTGGTGGATGAAGGTACGATGTTGGTTGTTGGAAAGGTTGGGCAAAAGGATGTTATCATGAAGGTAGGTGAAAATTTCCTCGTACCAAGTGGAATTGGGACCAATAACACATATTAATTCAGATGGAGTGATCTCATATGCAAAGACCAAAAGATTATCCACCAAGAACTCATAGTGGATTTTATTTTGTGGCATAAAATGAAGGAGGCATTGGTAGCCATGGCATCTATAGCTCAGTTGTTTTCTTTCGGTATCTACTCAAAGACTATCTTTATGAAGTAATTTTGAATTCATCCAATATTTTCTTGTAAGGCATTATTTTCTCATCTTTGGTTTGATAGTCATCATTTGTTTGATGAATCACAAGTTGATAGTCACCAAACACGTGAAGTTATTGGATCTTCCACTGAATTGGAATCCGTAGACTTGTGGTTAATCCTCATATTCTGCAATGTTGTTTGTACAAGGGAAGGATATCTGATATGACATGATTAGAATCCCTTTGAAGTGTGATGAAGAGTATACATGCTCCATGTTGCGTAAAAGCATCCATCAAAATATAATTGCTGTAATTTTGACTGTCATTGTGAAGATGGATTCGTCTGAAAATTATATAATAAGAGGAGAATCATCAATCATTGGTGCATCTGCAAGTTGATCTATAATGACTTGTCCTTTGATAGATTTCCTATCAACATACTCAATATCCAATTCACTTAACATCATTAGCCAATTAGCTAACCTTCCTGTGAGGGTCGCCTTGTTGAGTAGATACTTGAGTGGATCAATTCTTGCGATGAGCTTTGTTTTATGAGTTATCATGTAATGATGCAACTTTTGTGAAATAAAAATTATGACAAGACACTTGCACTCAATTGGATTATAATTAATCTCATATCCTACGAATGTGTGGCTAATGTAGTAAATGGCTCATTCTTTTCCTTCATGGTCTTGTTGTGCCAAAAGTACCCCTAGTGTTGTCATTGTTGCTGATATGTAGAGTAATAATGGTTTTCCTTGAATTGGTGGCATGAGCACGAGTGGATTCATGAGATAGCCTTTAAGAAATTGAAAAGCTTGTTGGCACTTATCATCCCACTTAAACTTCATATTCTTCTGAAGCAAAAGTTGAAATGGATGACACTTATCTATGAGCTATGCTATGAATTTGCGAATTGATTAGAGTTTTCCTTGCAATGATCTTAGTTGATTGATGTTCTTAAGAGTTGGCATTTCTAAAATTTATTTGACTTTTGTTGGATCTATTTCAATGCCTTATTGTGATACTATGTATCTTAGGAGTTTCCTAGAGGTCACACCAAAGACACATTTCTTAGGATTCAATTTGACTTTTTTCTTCTCCAAGTGATCAAAGACCATTGCTAGAACATCCAAATGTCCTTCCCTTGTAACCGATTTTCATAAAAGGTCAGCAACATAGTCCTCCATGGTGATTTGCATGATGTCATGAAAGATTGTTGTTATGTGTCTCTGATATATGGCACCTGCATTCTTCAATTCAAAGGGCATGCATTACAACAAAAAGTGCCCCACAGACAAGTGAATTTTGTCTTGTGTTGATCTTCAAGTGTTATTCTAATTTGATTGTATTTGAAGAATCCATCCTTAAGTGATAACATAGAATGGCTTGCTATTAGATTGATGATCAAATCCATGTTTGGTAATGGAAATCCATCTTTGGGACAAGCCTTATTTATGTCTCTAAAATTGGTACATATCTTGATGTTGTGTTTGCCAATAGGTAAAAAATTGGAAATACATTCAGGGTAGTCAATCGGTCTAATGAAGACAACATCCAATAACTTTTCAAACTCAAGTTTCACTAATAATTCTACCCATGGATACATATTTGGTAGCTTCTGTTTTATTGGTTTGGCACTTGGAGTTACTGTTAAATGATGCATAACCAAATCACGATCTAATCTAGGCATATCTGCATATGACTATGCAAAAATTATCTCTTTGAAGAACTTTGTGATTTTAGGTTGCTCTATTTCTATCAATGATTGAGTGAGGAAGATGTTATGCAGTACTTCTTCAGTTCCAATGTTTGTTTTTATGGTCTCTTCAATCAACATAGATGATTTCTCCTGATATTTTGTCATGGAGAGGGTGTCAAACATTCCATCCTTTGGTGCCTCAGAGAGGTTTTCACCATCAATTGTGTCCATTTTTTTTACTTTTTTGGGGTCAGAAAACATCATGGTGTGGTTTTCACTAAAAGACCCATCATTTGTTTTTATTTTGATATTTTTGTGGCTGGAACGTTTGGCACCCTCTCCAAAGTACACCACACTATTAATTTCAATAGTGTATCTTTCTTTATGGTCCCTAAGAGGGAGATCTTCTCTTATGCCAAGGTAATCAATGAAGGCCTCATCATTTTGGAATGTGTCAAATTTTGGAGGTCCTTGTTGGTCCCAGTCAATGAGTTGAGGGTGAACGAGGGGATGGCCATTGATATGTTCAAAGTCAGTAGGTGTAAGTGTAAAGACAAGATTCTTCAAGCATGTCAATGAATTCAATAGGGTCATCACTGGTACTCTTCATATTAGTATCGATTGTATGAGAATCTAAATCAACATCACTAGAAGGGCACTCAACAATGAGAGTTCTCACTTTTTGCCTAGAGCCTCAAAATGTAGAAGGTTCAAGATCCCAAAATGTCTTTATCCACGCTTCACCACTATATTTCTTGTCTTGGGGTGTATAATCTAATGATTCTTGACCAACTTTGAATAATTCTCTAAACTTTTCTTCTTTTGTAGGTTTGCCAGGTTCTTTGAAGGTTTCTGTGAGTTCATAGTCACTTGATGATTTATCAAAACCCCATTTCCATTCATTTGATCTATGGAACAATAGTTGTCTTCTTATTTATCATTGTTAGAAGTGGGAAAAATAATCTACAGTATTGCTTGGGAGTCAAGAGCATGTAGCAAAACCAAGTCCCTTAGTTCTCTGTTTCTTTGGCACTAGCTCAGGTTGTAGTGGTTCCATAATGCCTTTCTTTTGTAGTCCAAGGAGACCTTTTCCATCACATCCCATCTTTTGTAAGAACTTAAAGCCTTTTCTATAATTTTCAACTGGTATTTTGATATGGTCTTGATTAGGCTATTCTTCTGGTTCTTTGTAGAAAATATTGTAAATGTCTTTTTCTTCCATTTCACCCCATCTTTGGAAAGTGGTGGGATACCATTTTATGATTATTGTTGATATCTGTTTTGAGGGATATGGTCTGCCATAAATCTTAGGGGAGTCCATTAATTTACTTAGATACATGGTTTGATTTAGATTGTACTCTCCCATGCCTTTGTCCTTGAACTTTTCTTTGAGCTCTTCTTTCTTTTAAGTGGAAGCTTTTAGTGATTCGGGATCAATATATGTTGAAAATGGATTAGCTTCTTGAGTTATAGGTAATATCATCTTTGGTCTTGGTCAAATGTTATAGAAATACATGTATGGGTTTGGATCGCCTTTAACCTTGACTTTAGTTCCATTGTGTGGGAACTTGATACATTGATGATCTGTTGAAGGGACTACTTTCATTACATGTTTCTATGGTCATCCCAAAAGTATATTGTATGTGAGATTAAGATCAAGGACTTGGCATACCAAATCCCTTGTTACTGGCCTAATTCAATGAGGTAGAGTGACTGTTCCTTTTGAGGAGCATTCTTCATCATCATATGCCTTTATAGTGATCTTTCTAGAGACCACAATATTTCTAGAGAATCCCAATGCTAAGACAAATTTTAAAGTATAAGTATTGAGACTTTCTCCTCCATCTATCAAGACTCATTTGATGCAGTGTTTATGGAGGAAAGCCTCAATGCGAAGTGGTTCATTGTGTGGTTGTGGAGATGCATCATTAGCTTTAGTGAATGTAAGGCAATGAGGGGTAGTAAGGTGCCCCACCATGGCTTGAAACTGGTCCACATTTAGATTGGTAGGAATGGATGTCTCTTGCAAGATTTTGTCCAAAATGGCTTTGTGCGAAGGTGAAATGCACAAGAGTTCAAGGATCAAAATGAGAGTGAGTGTCCTTCCCAATTGGTCCACAAGGTCATATTGGTTGTTGGATAATGAAGTAATTTTGGATGTAGCACCTTGTAAAGTAACTTTGCCTCATCGAGTAGTGACATTACATTTGGGGGCTTTGTCTTTGATGGTTATTGTAGACACATGGTTGTCCAATTCAATGATATGGTTAGCGGTGTAATCATAGTTTGCATTAGTTTAATTAGCATTATTGTTTGTTTTAGGAGCTTTTCCCTTGTCATGTTTTGAAAATGGAACCTTAAAAATCACTTGTTCTTCATTGGAAGAGTGACCCTCAACTTCAATTGTTCCATTGTCAATAAGATCTTGGATGAGATTCTTTAATTTATGGCAACTGGTAATCTTATGGCCCTTGCTCTTGTGATATTTGCAAAATTCATTGTCATTCAACCATGAAGGTTTTAGCCTTGGCTCAAATGGTATATTGTCTAGTATTGTAATGAGCTTATTGGAAACCAACTTATTCAATGCACTTTCAATTGGTTCCCCCAAAGGTGTGTAATTCCTTGGAGGTCTTGGTGCTCTTTGAATATTTACTTGATTATTAGATGAACTGGCACTGGGAAAACTTATCACTGGTTTGATCATATTACAATCCACAAGCCCATAATTAACGATATTCTTGTTCTTGTTCCAAAAGTGGGGTTTGTATTTCCTATTTTATTCATCTTTGTTTTCTTTGAAAATTTTGATAGTGCCTTGTTCAATGAGGACCTTCTCAATAGAGCGACCTTTTTCAATAAATTTTTAGAATGTAGACAAACATGCTTTATGAAGGTCATATTCAATGTCTTTATTCACATTTTGGATAAATATCTCAACCATCTAATTTTATAGAATGTGTGAAGGGCATCGACTAGCCAAGCCTCTGCATCTTTTTAAGAGTGACGAGAATGATTCACCATTTTGTTGCTTAGTGTTGCACAATGTTGTCACTGAAACTTCACACTCAATATTTTATGAAAAATGTTGTATAAAGGCCTCGGCCAATTCACCCCATGATTTTATTCCAGGTGGTAATTGTGAAAACCATTCCATTGCTTGTCCACCTAAACTTTATGGAAAAAGTCTCATCAAATAAGAATCCTCTCTAGCAATTTATATGCAAGCCGTGAAAAATTCTCCAATATGTGCCTTACGATCTCCTTTTCCTTTATACTTATCAAGTTTAGGTACCACAAAGTGAGGAGGAAAAGGTGGCATAGGTATATTTTTATCATAAGGATAAGGAAAAAATGTCCTCAATCGTATTACTCTTTATAGACGCTCACATAATTGCCATTTGTTGTTGCTATTGCTAAATTTGTTATTGCAAATCATTACTAGGGAATTCAAATATTGTAAAACTGAATAAGATTCAACCACATAAAACCCTAGTTCTACAATGAAATCCACCATACACCAATAAAGAACCTAAAAACATGCAAAACAACAAATATGAAAGATTATACCATTTACATGCTCATTAGGGTTTCATCTCCATTGTCTCCTATCTTCATTGATCTTTTTTGATATTATGGTTGCTATCATATTTTGTATTATGCACAAAAGCTCAATAAAGAATGGATTGTAGTTGTGTAATTTGACAGAGTCTAGATGCTTGATTGATTGATTACTATATGAAAGGAGGGAGGAAGAGGTCTCTTTTATAGATAGCACCCTAAAAAGGGAGGGCTAGGATTAAGAGGTAGAAGGATAAATGGTCAGCTTAGATTAGAGGCTAGGTATAGGAAATGGTAAAATATTAGAGAGGTGGTTAAAGGTAAATTAAGAGATGAATGACAAGTGTCATAGACAGAAAAACTAATGGATTTAATTAGTTTTTAGGTGTCTACACTAATATTATTAACAAAACTCCTTATGAAGTGTGAACAAGTAGAAATCCTTCTGTTTCAAACTTAAGGATCTTTGGTTGTGAGGATTTTGTTCATGTGCCTTAGGAGAAGTGATCTAAATTAGATCCAAAAGCTTAAAAATGCATCTTTGGTGGTTATGTTGATAATGTAAAATGTTATAATATTTAGAATCCTCTAACCCATAAAATAATCTTTTTTAGAGATGTTATTTTCAAGGAGTTTAGAGCTTATTCAAGATAAGAAAAATAAAAGTAGAAGACAAAAACAATGCACTGTGAGATAAAGATTAAGAATAAATAATATGCACAAGTGGAAGAATAGTTAAAAGGATCCAAGGATGGAGAGGAAGAAGAGGGTTCAAAGAGTTTAGATTGTTAGGAAAATGGTGTCTCAACCTTGCAATAATAAAATGTTAATATTGAGAAATTAGTGTGGACAATTGCAAGGGGGGTTCTCCCCTTATGAGGTCTAGGGGGTACCCACCTTATGAGGTCTAGGGAGATGGACCCCCTAAAGGGGGGTCTTATGGTCACTTTCCCTAGCAGGGTTTTGGGGGTAGCACCATTGAAAACAACATTTTATGTATAATTTATCATTACAATCTTGATTATTTATCATTGGATCACAGATCCAATAGTGTATATTTTTTGTGCTTTGCTTGCCTTAGAGGGAAACCCTATTTTATAAGGGAATTTTATTATAGTTGGGTATTGTGATGTATTTTGAGACTTTTATAGCTGTTGAATTGCCTCTGAATCTCTATTGGTGATATGCTTCTGAGAATCTTTCCCTACAAGTATATTATATCCTGTTGTTGAATTCTGAATAATATATTGAGCAACTTTTGGAGTGTGGTTTTTTTCTCCCAAAAAGGTTTTCCCCACATTAATCATTGTGTCATAGTATGCCTCCTATTTATATTTATTTTTGTTAAAAATTAATAACAGGTATAAAGATTTGTAAATTTTTGCATAACCCTCCTCTCAAGGTTATTGTAGGAATTGTTCTGCTACTTGAACTTTCTTACACAAACGATGTGCAAAATGAGCACACAATGGAATATGAATAGTTAGATCCCATTAATCCTAGCTTTAGAAGGTCTACAAAGAAACCAAATGTAGATGATAGGTATAGACCACTAGATTTCCATTCTAAATTTGTTTTATTGAATATTGAAAATGAAAAAAGATATTTCAAGGAGGCTCTGTCTTAGGAGGAAAGTGAGTCTTGGATTTAGAAAAAATAGGAGAAGATGATGGATTTAGATTGTTGTGACACTTAGGATCTTATCTATTTGTCCAAAATAAGGAAGTCCATTGGATGAAATTGGGTATTTAAAAACAAGTTTGAGTCAAATGGTTAGTTAGAATGGTACAAGGCCATACATGTGGTTAAGGGCTATTCCCAAAAGAGGGAGTTGATTTAATTAAAAAAAAATATCTTATTAAAACAAATACATCTATTAGATTCCTATTATATATTGCTGGTACTTATGGTTTTTAGATACAAAAAATGGAAGTTAAAACTACTTTCTTGCATGGGGATCTTGACAAGGAGATTTATATGCAACAACCTACCAATTTTTTTGTGGAAGGAAAAGAACAATTAGTTTGCAAGTAAAAGAGATCTTTGTATAATTTAAAATAGACACCCATGATGTGGTACTATAAGTTTGATTCTTTATCCTCAAATTTAAGCTATTTGATGAGTGAGGAAGATCATTGTGTTTATATTAAGGTAATTGATGATTAGCATCTATTGTCTTGTATGTTGATAACATGTTGTTTATTCATTATAGAAAGGTGATGATTAGAAAACTCAAGGCTCAAATTTTTAGCATATTTTATATGAAGGACTTGTGGGATGCAAAATATATAATTGAGATCGAAATAAATAGAGACTGGGTTCATAGAAAGCTTTGGTTAGGGGAGAGTAAGTATGTTGATACTATTTTGCAGAGGTTTAATATGCATGACTATAAGTCAATTAATTTTACCTTTTCAATTAGTACTAAGTTGAGTTTAGACATGTGTTTGAGTTTGATGATGAATTTGGGGATGTGTCTATGGTTCCTTTTGGTAGTGCCATTAGGAGTTTGACTTATGCAATGGTTTACACTAGACTAGACATAGTCCAAGAAATGGGAGATCTTAGTAGGTTTATGTTTAATCGTAATAAAGAGAATTGGAATTTTATTAAAAGAGTGTTTAGATATTTGAGAGATACATCTGATTACTAATTGATTTATCATGGTACTGATGATGTTATTAATTTATTGGACATACAATGATTTGTTGATGTAGATTGGGCAAGCGACTTAGATAGTTGAGGGTCCACTAGTGGCTGTGAGATTACTTTGTTTGGAGGAGCAACGAGTTGGATGAGTAAGAGGGAACACAATTTATTTGTACACTAGTGAAGTAGAGCATGTTTCTACTACACATGCCTCTAAGGAGATGATATGGTTACAACGACTTGCTATTGGAATTGGTTTTGATTCTAAGACTCCAAGGATCATATGTGATAGTTAAAGTGCTATATATTTGTCCAAGATTCCCACATACAATAATTGTACTAAGAATGTTGATGTTAAGTTCACTTTGTGTGAGAAATGGTTGAGAATGGTCAAGTCTTGATAGATAAGGTTGATACTTTAGATAATGTTGTAGATTCTCTTATGAAGCCAATGACTACAAAAAAATTCTCTTGATGTAGGATGTCCATGGGCCTTGATCACTATACTTGATTATATATATCTCTTGAATGTATTTTCAATTGTAATGGTGAAAAATGGTGTTCACTAGTATGGTTATGTAAACTAGGAATCAAACACATTTATCACCACAATATATTGGAGAATAATTAATAGGCTCAACATCAGACCTATTGAGGTGAGACATGGACTAATGATTGATTATTATGTTGAATTGGATATAATTTAGTTTGAAAATTGAAATGATTTAGGTCTAATGATGCAAAAATTGAGAGAAATCAAATTAAACAAAGAGTTTCAAAATAGATATGCAGACATTGAGCACAAATCTAGAAATGGGAAGTAGAGAGGAACCTGTCTAAAATTCGATCTTGGAACTATCAAACTATGGGGATAGGTTACCTAATCTTGAAGGATTCAAATTAAAATATCAAAAATAGTTTTTGGATTAGTATGTTGCTTAGAATATCCTCCTAAAATTTCATCAAAAAAGTGTTAGGCATTGTTTGTTAATTGATAATGTCCATGGTTTTATGGTTCTTCAAAATATATATCAATTTGTCTTAGTATGAAATTACTAGATATGTGTTCCTTCTCTTCATAACATATCACCTACACACACAAGAGAGGAAAAATGGTGTTGTGTTGATAGGGGTTTGCCTTAGTCAAAATATGTGTTTGGAATAAACCCTTAATGAAATAAATGAAATGAAAGATCTGAAGTAAAATGTTTGATCCATAGTATTATACCTCAAGGTTGTTGTTGTTGTTGATAGTGATGAAATTATATTTGAATAATATCCACAAATGTTGATGCAACAATATGGCATGACAAGGTATAAAAGAATCAATCATGAAAACATGCTTGCATGAACATTGTCACAACTAGTTGCTCCATAATACTCATATCCAAAGAAATTCACCAATAATTCTTGCTAAAGGAAGCAATTAGCATGTTGCACAATTCTTGTGGATGAAAATGAATTAGGAAATATGTTCTTATATGGGGTTCCCAAGTTATTTCATAAATTAGGCTAACCTCCAATGATCATATTAAAATATTAGGATTGTGAATCAACTAGTGGGAACTAGTACATTGACATATTTAAATATGGGCACAAACCGGGGGGTCTATAGTTATTAGTGCCCCATTCCACCTAGAAAAAGGGTGAAACAAAGCTAAAATAGGTGTACAAAAGCTTGGGACAAAGACCCGGATCACCATATGGTCATATGACATTAGTTTTGTAGTGGAAAACTAGAAATATGCTTGGAAAAGAGTTATGAGGAGACTCACTAAGGGAAGGGAACAAAAAGGGGTGTAAATTTGTAAGCAAGTTATAATTTAAGACACTAAATTTAGCCCCCACTTTAGCATGAGTATGAACTTACACTCATACTCATGCTAGAGAGAGAGAGAGAGAGAGAGAGAGAGAGAGAGAGAGAGAGAGAGAGAGAGAGAGAGAGAGAGAGAGAGAGAGAGAGAGAGAGAGAGAGAGAGAGAGAGAGAGAGAGAGAGAGAGAGAGAGAGAGAGAGAGAGAGAGAGAGAGAGGGCACCACTAAATATGAGAGAACAAGCCCCCAAGATTAGGATCTTAACTCACACAATCACATACAAGGAAAAACATACAAAACAAAGAAAAAACAAAGAAAATCCAAACAAAAGAGAAAAAAGTAAAACAAAACCAAAACAAAAGACACACAAAAGGGGTTAGTACTAAAAGCAAAGACTCCAAGTTAGCTAGTTGAAAAGACCTCGATAATCAAAATACCTCATCCACTGATATCATTCTTGAAATGCTATTGAAAGAACATAAGCAGACTTATAGAAAAAGAAAGAGCATACATCAAATGAATGAGACAATAAACCATAGTTCAATGACTAGCAAGGTATGTTATGCGATGTGTTCATGGGAGAAAGACAGAAAAGGGAAACATAGATTCCACTTGCTAGCAAGTTGTGTTATGCTAAGTGATCCATGGAAAGAGAAGCAAAAATTCCATTGGACAACAAAGTGTGTTACATTCTGTAATCTATGTGAAAAAGCAAGGAGAGTCAAATTGGTCTAGTGAGGTGTGTTATGCTAGTTGGGTCATCCTTAAAAAACATTACCAAACAAAACCTATTATTTACAAGGCAATCTACTAGAAAATGGATGTTGTAGTGATGCCAGGACAAGGATAACTAAAAAAAAAATGATGTTTTTAAGGAATCCATCTACAAAATGGGTGCTACAGTGACACCAAGTCAAGGATAAGCAAACAAAACACATTGTTTGTAAGGAAACCCTACTACAAAATGGGTGCTACAATGACACCAAGACAAGGATAACCAAACAAAACATGTTTTTTGTAAGGAAATGCTACTACAAAATGGGTGTTGCAATGACACCAAGAGAAGGAGGAAAGAGGTCACACATATGCTCCCTCCCTCCCCCCCCTAAGATGTCAACATAGTCCTTGCAGTTTTGTAAATTGTCATCAGGCCAATTTACACCTCATGTTTGTGCTCATACTTTATTGTGTCGTATCCTCAACACCTTTCTATGTCTATTTGTGCCAATTCTCCAGCTTTGAGGCCATGAACAACCTTCTATAGGTCCTACCATGGGACGCCCACCCTATTTTAGCATTGTTTTGGTCCTGATTGTGGTGGGAACGCCCTGGTCTAGACCATGGTGCACTAGAAAACCATGGTCTTGCTTAATCAGGCCCCAATTTGAAATGAGGTTGGGGCTATATCTCATTAGTAAGATTTGATCCTCATGGCTCTACATGACCATTGGAGGTCGACCTAATTGGTAATTTAGCTAGAAACCCCTATATAAAGACATTTTATCAACTTTTTTTCATCTAAGCAATCTAAGTCTCCCTCTACAAGAAATCTTATATTCATGCATCCGTGAAACATTCATTATCAAACATTTTTAGATATCTTCAAGGTTGCATATTCATCATCAAGCATTGTGGAGAAAATTCATGTCAATTTCCATGCAAGCATGTGCGTATGATTAGGTTTTTATGTTTTTCATGCCATTTCATACAACATTTGTAATTACATTCAAAGAGCAAAGCATCATCATCAACAATTACGAATCTGAGGTATATCTATTCAATATTATTTCAATATTTACATTATTTCATTCAAGGTTGATTCCTAAATTGAGTTTTGACTTAGGCAAACCCCTATTTCCAATAATTGCCCCTTCTTTCTGTGTGCAGAAAATAGGTACAGAGCTACATTCGAGAGGATTGACAATGTTCACAGAGATTAATAGGTTCATCTTTTAGAGGCAAGAAATTTGGAGGACTATGGTGAATTGATGTGCACTGGTCCCAACAAATCTAAAATATATATATTTTCTAAGATCCAGGTTGGTGGCTCCATATGACATTTGTAGCTCATTGTTTTGTCAATTTACATCGGAAATTCCTTATTTTACCCTAATTTCAGCATTTTCACAAATACATCCTTCAATATAGAAAGAGGGGCAAACAAACTAGGTGAACCTAATTAGAATTTCAGACTTTTTCCCATTGGGATTAAGCCTAGATCTATTAGGTCCATCTCTCTTTCCATGTGGTGGTCTCTCAAGAAAAAATAGTGATTTTGTTACTTTTAGTGAAACCCTAATTTTCACCATTATATTTTGATGAACCCGACATCTTTCATGCTTAATTCTAAATTCTTGTCTCAGATATTATTTTGTATGCATTTTAAAATTAAAATTTGCAATTAATTTACATAAATTTAGAGATTAATTTCATAAAAACCCTAATTTATTTGATCAAATTTGACTTGTGGGTTACATAATTTTTTAATTACATTTTTAGATTTGGTTGTTATGACATGCTATGTTCAGATTTAGATGAATTCAATCAATGTCTATGTACTTGCATTAGTAAAAAATCATAAAAATTGTACATTGTTATCTCTTTTTATCATGTATTTTGCATATGTTATCATTTGTAAAAGCAAATTGTCATGCTATTTTTATTTAGTTAGTTTCATGATGCATTTATTTCATAGATGTGATAATGGCTTAGCCTCACTTATTTCACTCTATCCCTCTCCTAAGGATATTCCTACCCATGAGGACATTTTGGTGCAAAAAGAGACCATTAACACTTCTTTCAAAACTCTCCCTTCTAAGGATGAGGTTTTGATGAATGATGTTGATCTTTCTCCTAAAATGTGCCTCTCCCACATGGACATCCTCAAGGAAGACTTTACTACCTTTGATGAGCCATTTAGTACCTATCATTTTGATTTTTTTCCTCATCATTATGACATGCTAATACAAGAGAATAATTTGGTGCAAGAGGATGCTCTTAAGATACAAGGATTTAAGACATATGAAAATCCCCTTTATGAACCTTTCAATGATTCCTCTGCCTAAAGAGGACATATTAATGCAAGAAGATATGATTAACACTTCTCTTAATGATCTCCCTCTTTGGGATGAACCATTAGAGGGTGATGTTGATTATTCTATTAATATGTCCCTCCCCATGAGAGTACATTGGTGAAAGAGCATGATATTATGGTAAAAGAGGGTGATATTATTGACAATTCCCTTAACACCACATCACCTTTTATTTATTTCAACAACCTCCCCCCTAGAGATGAAACATCAATGAGATATGATTGTCCCTTTCCTAAGGTTTGTCATGAAGATACTTTAGAGAAAGAGGATAATGTTTCAAATGCTCTCTCTCCTAAAGATGAAGAACCTAAGAAAAGATCAAATCAATACCATTCATGTTATTGAGAAGCCTAAGGGTGGAGTGAATCATCAATTTGATTATCATGTAGTACCTTACACATATAATAATGAAGTGTTTACTTTAGAAACTAATAAGAACATATAAATTTAAGCACAATATACTTTGTTAGTTCCTACAATCCTTTCTCTGTTTCAAACAGATACACAATCTCCTACTAAAGATGTTCCTAAAGAAGAACTCTTGCAGGATGATTGGGGGTCATTAGATTTCAAACCTTCTTTTTGTAGGAAATCTAAGATGACTAAATTTGATACTCAGTACTTCTACCCTAACACATGTCTAGATATTGATTGGGCCTCTTTAAACTTCAATCCAATTCCACCTAAGAGCAAACCCTTTCCTAATCCTACACATGGATACAATGGAAAAGTTTTAGGATGTGTGCAACAAAGTCTTGAAAGTCATGATAAATCACACTCTTCTAATGAAAATAAATATTTTCAACCTCTTCCTTTGTCAACATCCCCCCCTTCATTGTCTATTGAATTTACATATTCTCATTCCAATTTGACATTAAAACAAGATAATTGTTTTTTTGATCTTCTTCACGCCAATTTAATTTCTCTTATTTGGCCTCAAGGAAGGAGAAAATGTAGACAATATCTTGGATTTTTTTAAATTTTTTTTGTAAATATCATCAAATTCATGGTCATTCTACTAATTAATGTCAAGCTTTCCAAACTAAAATACAACATCACATTGATTTAGGTATCATTTAAGTAACATGTGACAATAAATGGCATATTTATCATAATCATTTCAAATAACATTCAAGTTCCTATTACGTTGCTCCTAACCCTATGACACTAGTAGTTAACTTAATTGGGGGCTCTTTGTCATAAGAGGTGATTATTTTTCAATAACAAAAATCATGGGGAAGCAACATAATTCATCCTTACCTCTATGCTTGGCGGGCAATAATATTATCCCATCTTTTCTCTCTATCTAAGGTTTCACTATTTCCTTTAGGGGTTGCACTTTTAATTTATTTTAAATACCCTTATGTCCTTTCTTTCTTAAAATGATACAACTCTTATGGATAATCTCTCCTTAGGGGGCATGTGATCCTTTATCTTAATATTTCCCTCTTAGAAGATTATCTCTTCTTTTGTGTTGCATTTTATATAACGCGATGTCCTTTCTTGCATGAAATGATACATCTCTTATGAATAAATCTCTCCTTAGAAGTTGTGTAATTATTCTCATTGTCCCTACACTTGGGGGGGCATTGATATTTCTCCTTTCCTTTCTAAGGATTTACTTTTCTAATGTTGAGTGGTGTTTTCTTATGATTTGATGTCATTCCTTGTGTGAAGTTGTTTGTTTGCTCAAGGATTCTCTATTATGAAAGAGGTGTGTATCCTTGAATACAACCTATTTTTCACTTGTAAATGCATATTTATTATAAACAAACCCTTCTCTTTGGGTCAAAGTGTGTCATACTTCATCAAGAATCCCTTTACCTAGAAATACGAGGAAGGTAGGCAAACTTGTTCTCCTTCCCTTCTTTTGGTAGAAGATGCTATGTTTGTTCAAAATATCCTCTTAGAGGTAGATGTACTTTGAGAAAATATTGTTGTAGATATGCTGGTGATGATTATGAGTGGTTTTCATTGATGTCAACATAATGTTTATCATTAATGTCTCTAATGTTCTTGGTGTTGGTGATCTGGAATATGTGTTCCTAGAATCTTTGGTGCTCTAGAAGATGTGTTTCAACATAGATGATGTGTTGATGGATCAAATGTGTTATTGGTGATTCTAATATCTTTGGTTATCAGATATGGTGTTGATCAATGGTATTCATGCATATCTTGGTTCCATTCTTATTTTTGGTGTTTTGGGCAACGATGTCTGGGTCCAGATTAAGTATGAAATTCAAGATGTGTTGTGGCTTTGGTGTAGCATGTAAGTCATGTTTTGGGTCTAGAATTTGTAATAATTGTAACATGTTGATCTAGCGGTTGATGTGTGATGTAGTATGGTCTACTTCTCATTCCTTCCCACCACTAGAATTTTTAGTGTTGACCTATTTTAGATCTTTGTCTTGGTTGAATTAGAAGATTATGATTCCCTGAGACTATATATATATATATATATGAGAATGATCTAAGTAAGTTAGCATTAAAAAGTGTCACATTGTTATTTAAGATATGATATTGGAAAGGAAAGATCTAACTATTGGTGATATGTGATAGTGTGTTTGTATTGAGGCACTGAAAGTAGTCTGATTTTACAGATTGCGTTTCAGTGTTGGATTCTTTCTTTCTTTCTCTCTTTCTTCAGCAGTGAGCCTTTTTTTGAGCAGTGAGCCCTCCTATAGTGAGCATTCTGGCAGTGAGCCACCCTTTGTAAAAATCACCTTAACCAATGTCACCTTAACTAGTGTTTTATATTGAGAACTAACATTCTTCATGATTTTTTCCTTCCTGGGTTTTTCATGTCATATCTGGTTTCATTGTGTGATCTATTGTATGTTTATGTTTTCATGCTACATCCATCTCAGTTAATTCTGTTAGTTGGTTTGGATGTGAAAAGAATAAAAAAAATTGATTTAAGTTATCAATTGGTTCACCTTCCCTCTAAGTTGCTCGTATATTCAACAATTGGTATCAGAGCTTCAGTTCCTTGGAGGAGAGATTAACCACTTGAGGTAGATCCTAATCTGATGACACAATAATTGACTATTCCTATCTTTGAAGGATCCGACTATTTTTTCTAGAAAGTGAAGATAAGAGGCTACCTGATCTCTTTGGGATACAACACTTGGAAAGTAGTGGAAACTAAGTATGTTCAACTAGCAAATGGTCTTACCAATCTCTATGATATTCAAGCTTATGAAGAGAATGAAAATGAAAGGTATGCTATCTTTAGTGCTTTATCTAAGACTGAATTGACAAAGGTTATTTCATTGAATACTGCTTATGAGATTTGGGAAAAGTTTAGAGATATTTATAAACGAAATGATAGAGTCAAATTATTAAAGAAGCTAACAGCTAAGTGCAGATATGAGAAATTTAAAATGGAAGAAGGAGAGGACATAACTGGCTACTTTCAAAAGGTTGATAGTGAGATAAATTAAATCAGAGAACTTGGCTAAAACTTTACAAATGAAGACAGTTGAGAAGATCTTGATGTCACCACTGGAAATATACAATAACAAGATCTCGACTATTGAAGAAACCTATGATTTGAAGAAGTTTACTAGAGAGAATATTTATGGTACTCTATCAGTATTTGAGACAAGGAAGTTTGAAAAAGACAAAGATAAGACTGAGTCTGCCTTTAAAGCCTCTGAGGAAGATCCAGAAGATGAGAGTTCAGATGAGATGGAAGCAAAATTCGTAAGGAAACTGAAAAAATGCATCAACAAATACAAAGGTACGTTAGCCCTTAAATACTTTAGATGTGAAAAGATTGGTCATACTGCTAGTAGGTGTCCGAAAAAAGGTTCAAGGCAAAAATATAGAGAATGTAAAGGAAAATTTAATAAGAGAGCCTAATATGTCAAAGATGATGTTGGTATTTCAGACGATGAATCATATTATGAAGATGGTGATTGTTTATTTTTGGTAGACAAAGATATAGCTAAGATTTATATTCCTAAGACTATTGCTACTACTTTACATGCTAGATGAGATAGAAATAAATGGTTGATTGATAGTGGATTTTCAAATCATATGATTAGTGACAATTGTAATTTTGTGAAACTTGATAAGTATGATGGTGGTTCTGTTAGGTTCAAAGATGACCAGAGAACACAAATTGTGGCAATTGGTTCTATTTATTTTAATGGAAAGAATAATACTGACAATGTTTAATATGTGAAGGGTTTGCATCATAATCTTTTGAGTGTTGGACAGATGTGCAAAAATGGTTACAATGTTGTGAGATCCAAAAAGGATCCATAATTGTTATTGTAGCAGGGAAAAGGAAGTTGGTGGAAACATGTATTTGCTAGAAGGATCTATGAAGCATTGTTTGTTATCTCAGATCAATGGTAGTTGGCTCTGGCATCAGAGGATGTGTCATATCAATTTTGACAACTGAGTGAAGATTAGTTCATCAAGTGCAGTGATAGATTTACAGAGGCTGACCAAACCGAATAACAACGTTTGCTGAGAATGTCAAGTTGGGAAGCAAATGAAAGGAAAATACATGGGAAAGGAGAATTCATCCACCAGATTGTTGGATTTAGTACATATAGACCTATGCAGTCTGACCAAAACAAGGAGTATACAAGGTGAGAAGTATTTCATGTTGTTGATTGATGATTATTATAGAATGTCATGGGTTGCATTTTTGAGAGAGAAGTCAAAAGCATTAGAGAAATTCAAAATATTCAACGCTAAATTTGAAAATAAAGTTGATGGAAAGATCAAGTGTTTAAGGTCTAACAAAGGAGAATAATTTAGTTTTGATGACTTTAATAAATTTTGTGAGAAACATGGTATTAGAAGATAGTTGTCTACCCCGAGAACACCTCAACAAAATGGTGTAGTGGAAAGGATGAACTAAACAAATTCAAGAGGCATCTATAACAATGATCAAAGGAGAAAAACTCCCAAAAGTCTATTGGAGAGAAGCAATTTATATTGTATTCTACACTGTTAACATACTTCTATATGAGGAAAGACATGGAAAGACATCTTATGAGCTATGGCATGATAGAACTCCGACAGTGAAACATTTCAAGGTATTTGGAAGCAAGTGCTACATCCAGAGAGATGACGATAATCTTAGAAAATTTGACAACAGAGCTGATGAAGGTATATTCCTAGGATACTCTACAAGGAGAAAGGCATATCGGTGTTACAACAAAAGGTTGAACAAGATTGTTGAAAGTGCAAATGTAAAGGTTGATGAAGATATTTATAAAGAGTTTGACAAAGTGGCAGGTTATGAATCTGATGAATCGGTTGATACAAAAAGGGAAGAGAAGATCAGAGAAGGAGAAGAAGAAAAGAAAGCTCAGGAAGCTTTGACATCTACATCTAAGACCCCAAGATATG
The DNA here is from genome assembly GCF_030272615.1 of Cryptomeria japonica. Classification (NCBI taxonomy): domain Eukaryota; kingdom Viridiplantae; phylum Streptophyta; class Pinopsida; order Cupressales; family Cupressaceae; genus Cryptomeria; species Cryptomeria japonica. The sequence goes on along the minus strand of NC_081408.1, from coordinate 558,995,599 downwards.
TTTAGAAGAATCACTCAGTGGATCGGATTATTAGAGATAAGAACAAAGGTATCATCACAAGAAGCAAAGTAACTCAACAACAAGTCATGTTATGTTCTTTCAGAGATTGAACCAAAAATAGTAGAAGAATCTTGCAATGATCAGAATTGGATGAAGGCAATGAAAGAAGAGCTGGATCAGATTTAAGAGAATCAAGTATGGGAATTTGTTAATAGATCGGTAGATAAGAATGTGATTGGAATAAAGTGGGTATTACAGAACAAGCTGGATGAAGATGGAAAGGTTGTGAGAAATAAAGCAAGGTTGGTTTACAAAGGTTACACTCAGATTGAAGACATTGATTTTGAGGAGACATATGTCTTGGTTGCTCAGATGGAGGAAATCAATATGTTTTTGGCTTTTGCATCTTTTAAGGATTTTAAAGTTTATTAGATGGGAGTGAAATCAACATTTTTAAATGGGGAATTGAAAGAAGTTTACATTGAACAATTGGAAGGATTTAAATTGAAAGATGATTTGAACATTGTTTGTAGATTGAAGAAGACCCTATATGGATTGAAATGAGCCCCTAGAGCTTGGTATGGAAGGATAGATAGATACTTGATTGATCACGGTTTTCAAAATGGTTCAACTGACAACAATTTATATTTCAAAACCGATTTAGGAAAAATCTTAATTGTTGTAGTGCATGTTGATGATATAATTTTTGGAGGAAATAAAGGTATGTGTAGAAAATTTGCTAATGAGATGTAGAAGGAATTTGAGATGTCCATGATTGGTGAGTTAAATTTCTTTCTTGGTTTGCAAGTAAATCAAAATGATAAAGGAATTTTCATTTCTCAGTCTAAATACATTAAGGAATCGTTGAAGAAGTTTGGGTTGGAGAACTCCAAATTGGTGTGTACACCTATGACCATCAAATGCAAATTGACAAAAGATGACAAGTCCCCTAAATCATATGCAAGTAAGTAAGATCAATGACTAGAGGACTGTTATATTTATTTGCTACCAGACCTTATATCATGTATGCAGTTTGTTTGGCAGCTAGATTTCAACAAGAACCGAAAGAATCACATGTTGTGACAGTTTAAAGAATTTTCCGATATCTAAAAAGAACAAAGGAGTTTAGTTTGTGGTACCTTAGAAATTCAGATTTCCCCTGACAGCTTATACTGGTGCAAATTGGGCCAGAAGTGTTGATGAAAGGAAAAGTACAAGTGGTGGAGCATTCTTTCTCAACTCTTGGTTAGTTGCTTGGTCAAGTAAGTTGTAGGATTTTGTCTCTTTATCTACAACTGAAGTAGAATACATTGTAGTATCTTCATGTTGCACACAGATTGTATGGATGAAGAAGACTTTGAAGGATATTGGTGTAACATTCAATGAGCCTAACTCTATTATGTGTGATAACACTAATGCAATAAATATTTCTAAGAAACTGGTACAATGTTCCAGAACAAAGCACATATCCATTCGGTATCACTTCTTGATGGAAAAGGTGTTGGATAATGAAGTAAAGCTTGAGTATGTACCTATAAAAGAGAAAATTACATATATCTTCATGAAGGCATTGTGTCAAGATACTTTTGAGTATCTCCAACATAAGTTAGGGTTATTACCCCTTCCTAGTGTGAACTAATGTACATTTGGTTGTGTATTGGTCTAGTGAACAACTTGAATATTTTTATCTAGACTAATGCTTCGGTGCTTCCTCATACAGGGAGAAGGAGTAAGTTTCTTAGGGGGAGTTATGCCTACCTTTGTCCTTTATGTCAAAGGGGGAGAGATTATGAGAGATTTAGACAGTTGCTGAGTTGTTGCAAAGTTATGTAAAGAGTGTCAAATGTTTGTTATTGATGCATATTCCCATGAATGAGAAAGGGGGAGATTTTTGCAAATATGTTGTTGATGATTATGAGTGGTTGTCATTGATGTCAACATAATGGTTGTCATTAATGTCTCTAATATTCTTAGTGTTGGTGATCTGGAATATGTGTTCCCGGAATCTTTGGTGCTTTGGAAGATGTGTTTCAACATAGATTAAGTGTTGATGGTATCCGGATATCTCTGGTTATCAAATATGGTGTTGATCGATGGTATTCATGCATATCTTGGTTCCATTCTTATTTTTGGTGTTTTGTGCAATGATGTTTGGGTTCAAATTAAGTCTTAAATTCAAGGATGTGTAGCGGCTTTGGCATAGTGTGTGAGTCATGTTTTGGGTCTAGAATTTGTTATGATTCTAATGCATTGATCTGACTGTTGATGTGTGTTGCAGTATGGTCTACTTCTCATTACTTCCCACCATCGAAATGATTAGTGTTGATCTATTTTAGATCTGTGTCTTGGCTGACTTGGAAGATTATGCTTCCCGAAGACAATATATATATGAGAATGATCTGGATAAGTTAGCATGAAAAAATGTGACATTGTTATTGAAGATATGCGAGATTGGAAAGGAAATATTTGACTATTGGTAATATGAAAGAGTGTGTTTGTATTGGGGAACCCAAAGCAGTCCAATTTTTTAGTTTGCATTTCAATGATGAATTCTTTCTTTCTTTCTCTCTTTCTTCAGTAGTGAGCCATTTTCTGTGTAATGAGCCCTCTTGCAATGAGTGTCATGCATGTGAAGTAGGGTACCTACAGCTGCAACACAAACACTCAATAGATCATTACAAGCATGGTTAGCAAATTGAAATCAAACGAAAGATAACCCATGACAAAGCGACCTATCACCTCCTAAGAGATGCGAGTATGGATTTTCTCTCAGATTTGGATAAGCAATCCTAGTGACTTGACTACACCTAGACGAAGGATTCAAAATGATATGATATGCAAGCTAGATGAGATTGATCCAAGAGTTTAATTAAGCTAATGATATGCATGATTAAGCAATGATGATGATGCAATTAAGCTAGAATAGAGATTGATTATGCTATATGATTCAACAATTATGATAGAATATAATCAAAGTAAACTGGATCTAAGATGAAATTGCCTATGATAATAATGCTTAAATGATATGCTAGAATGGATATGTCTATAGTAACAATGCCTAAAATGATATGAGATGGGATCCTTTGTGCTCCAAAATAACGAATATTTATAGGATTTCCAAGGCCAAGGGTGAGGTGGCATGAATCAATGGTCAAGATTGAGTCTGAAGATATCAAGGGTGAAATTAGAGGAGGCTGGAGAAGAGGTTGGAGGGAGGGACACTTGTCATCTCTGTGGTGACAAGTGTCAAGGAGCCTTGCTCATGAGAGGACAAGTGTCCAAGGGAGGAGACATGTGGCAAAAAGTGCCATGTGTCTCAAGGGGAGAATATCCAACCCATAGGAGGTTAGGATAAGGAGGTTAGGATGTGGAAGATTGGATAGGGTTAGTTAAACCCTGGGTTAGGTGGAATGGGTTAGGTTAGGGGATGGCTAGGCTAGGTGGTTAAAAGTTAGGAGGCATGTGGGGAATTTGAATTTAAAAATTCAAATAATAGGAAAAGGCTAATTAAGTTTCAACAACTCATAAATTGATTTGTTTTAATTAATTAGGGGATTAGAAGAAATGAATTTAATGGGGGGGATTAATCAATTTAGATTAATTAATCAGAGGGGACTATTTAAATGAACTTAATGAATAAATCCTTAGATTTATTGAATGGGGAATTAATATCAAATTGCTAGTGAATTCAATTAAATTGAAAAGGGGGATTAATTCAATAATTGATTATTTAATTAGTTATCTTCGGACCTTTTTTAGGTGTATACATTTTGCCCCTCTTTGAAGTTAGGTGTGATGATGCATTGATTCAAAGAATAATCTCAATGTGATGATGTTGATGTGATATTGGTTCGATAGGATGCCCCAGCCATTGATTGCTAAATTGTGATACGATAATGCTCCCTCGGGAGATCAATTGAGATAATTAACCTTTGGAGTTTTTGGATCTTTGCGAAATTGATTTCCTGATAGATTATTGGATGATTCCTACAAGTGTGGCTAGTGAAAGTGCATGTTCTTTGATCACTTTGATGTGGTTCTTGATGTGATGATTGATAGAGTTTGATTGAATTGATAAGATTGATAAGATTGATGAGATTGAGATCAAGTCTAGTTTCGGGAATGACACCTCTTGTATAAGACAAAGATGATCTCAGCGTTTGGTTTTAGGAACGATATATCCTGTATAAGACTTAATCAAAACATCTGGTTCCAGGAAGGATTCATCTTGTATAAGACATGATAGAATGTATCAGATGAGATCGATTGATAGAATTGATAAGATTGATTGGATAAAGAACTGACATTTTGTTGATATCAGGTTGCAGGAAGATTCAGATATGCTAATGTGGGTTCTTTTGAGGGGGTAGCATAAAATTTGTGTCAGGTCAACAATATCTAGAGAGAGATGAGTCATCATTCTGATTGTGTATACACCTATGATGATACATTGATGATTCCTGCGATAGATTTGGCCTTGGATAAGATGAGATTTTGTGATCCTATGCAAGAATGAAATGAAAGCTAAATGCAAATGCAAATGCGAATGGAATGCAATGTTGCGATCAGACCAGTTACTGGGTTATTGCTTTTTGTCATCATTGAGCTTTTTAAAATATAGGAAGTCAGTGAAAACATTGATGGTATAACTGAACCATGATGACCTGAGCACTACTTACTTGGATTTTGATATTGCAAGTTAGCACAAGCATCAAGGTATAATTGAACCAAGATGACCTGAGTGTTGCTTGCACAAAATAGGCAGTATTAACCATTTCTTTATGCCAATCCTAAATATCTTCGATGATTCCGATGATCATGTCCTAAGACAAATTTGCACACATTAATGATTAATTTACAGACAATAGACAAGAAAATATCATGTTCCTTCCTTGTTCCTCTAGTCAGAGACATCTTGGAGTCACTTAGAAATCATGATATCGAAAATCAAGATAGATAAGTTGAAACATTATGTTAAAATCATTAGTCAAAAGATATCATCCATTGATATGTGTTTGTCATGTTTAGACTGATATTTGATAGTTGATGGTTGACAATTTGATGTTGTGCGCAACGTTGGATGTGTCTCAATTTTCGCTTGACAAGTGTTGCCTAGCTATTGTCTTACCTGTTTGATTAAGCTCAAAATGATCGAAACTTTTGCCCCTAGCCAGGTGCAGGATTTTGCCCCAAGCCTAGAAACAAATTCATTATGATATATCCAATGATCCAAACCATGGCGAGAAATCACCTATGATGCCTGCGTATGTATAAAGGATTTATTATGGATATGAATAACGCTGATGGAAATGAATGCAAGAGGAAGGATGCATGAACCAATAGATGGAAGAGCTAGTTGACATATAGCGGCTGTTTGCCAGGTTTTCACCAACTGTTTTTATTGCACTTTTTCTCTCTCTCTTTTTTTTTTTTTTAAAATTTTTGATTTTCAATTTTTTTTCTTTTTTTTTTACTTTTTGGATTTTTTGCTTTTTCACTATTTTTGGATTTTCTACTTTTTCACTATTTTTGGAGTTTTATTCTTTTGCATTGTTTTTGGATTTTCTACCTTTTTAGACATAAAACTTCTTCAAATTCATGCTATTGATGGGTTCCTCGAGCTGATCCCTGTCCTGTGTTGATAGCTGATATGCTTCTGACCCAAATATTGTTGTGACCACAAACAGACCTAACCAATTTGGTTCAAACTTCCTTTTCTTTTCTTGATCTGACTGGTTTCGTGGATTTTCCTTTAGTAGTAGTTCTCCAACTTGAAAGACTCGTTGTTTGACCTTGTGATTATAACTTCGACACATTCTTTGCTGATATACCTTTAAATGATCAAAGATATTTTGTCTTCGTTCATGAATCAATTCTAACTCTTGCAATCTAGATACTCATTGTTCTTCATCTGGGATAAGGCCTTTTAATGATACTTGTAGAGAGGGTATCTCTACTTCTATTGGCAGTATTGCTTCTAATCCATAGACAAGAGAGAAAGGTGTGGCAACTATTGGTATGCAGATACTCGTATGGTAGGCCCATAGAGCAGGGTTCAATTGAATATGCCAATCTCTACCAGCATCATTCACTATCTTTTTGAGGATTTTCAAAATAGTTTTGTTTGATTCTTCTTGCGCATTCCCTTGTGGATAGTAGGGTGTGGAGGATCTATGTTGGATCTTGAATTTCTCACATAGCTCTTGTACATCCTGATTCTTGAACGATCGCTCATTATCATTGATATTGGTCAGGGTATTCCATAGCGACAGACAATGTAGTTCAAGATAAATGCAACAATTTGTTTTCCTATGATATTAATGAGAGGTACTGCCTCAATCCATTTTGTAAAATATTTTGTAGCTACAAGGATGAATTTGTGACCATTGGATGAAGAAGGATTTATCTTTCCTACTAGATTAAGATCCCATTGGCAGAAAGGCCAAGATGTTGCCAAAGCATGAAGTTCTTGTGCTGGTGTATGAATTAAATTTCCATAGATCTGACATTGTTTGCATGTTTTAGCTATCTGAAAAATAATCTTGTTCCACAGTTGGCCAATAATAGCCCTAGTGTATGAGCTTTTTTGAAAGGGTAAGACCACTTGAATGAGTGCCACAAATGCGGTTATGGACTTCATTTAAGGACTTCTCAAATTCTTCTTGCTCGAGACATCTTAAGAGAGTACTGTCCAGACCTCATTTAAAAAGGGTATCTGTGACAAGAGTATAATGGGAGGATTGATGAATAAAGTTTCTCTTTTGGATCTTTGACAAGTCAGGAGGGAGGATATTTTAGGTATGTGTAAGTTTGGCCATAGCGAGAGGAATCATGCCCAACAAGGTGACAAATAGTTTGGGAATCAGGACAAGTATGTGCAGGGTAAAACAACTCTTCCACCAGGAATTCGTAATACTCTTGATTTCTTTGTGTCTGCAATAGAGAAGCAAGTGTTGCCATGGCGTCTGCTGCTTTGTTGTTATTCCTCAGAATCTGCTGAAAATTTATTTCGATAAAGTATTTCTTGACATCATAAACCATCTTCTTATAAGGCATTATGTTTTCATCCTTTGTTTGATAATCATCATTGATTTGATTGATGATGAGCTGAGAGTCTCCAAAGACCCGTAGCTGTGTAATGTTCCACTCTATGGCCATTTTGATTCTTGTGACCAAAGCTTCATATTCTGCTATATTGGTCAATGGGAAGCTTAATTTGTACACTTTTGGAATTGTATGACCTTGTGGTGTGATGAATAGTATGCTTGCTCCCGTTTCATGTTGTGTTCCATTATTGATGCCTGCTCCTAGACTGATATTTGGGTGATATATTATAAGATTTGGATCTAACCCTGGAATGTTTACATATGACCATCTTTTGATTTGCCTCCTTTTGAAGAGTTCCAAATATTTTTTCCTTTCTAGTTCTGATAGAGAAGTTGTTGGATATAGATCAGTTGTGCCAATGTTAACTGCCTCTATTGGTTCTATTAGGATAGATGACCTCTCTTGATAAAATTTAGGTAAGGTGTCAAATTTCCCATCTTTCGACACCTTGAGGAGGTTTTCACCGTTAGATGCGTCCTTTCTTTTTACTTTTTCTCGGTCTAATGTTGCCAATAAATGGTTTTCAACATTAGACCTGATATCGTTTTCTTGTTTTTCACTTTTGCGACTAGGAGATTTGGCACTCACTTGATTGGAAGATGTGCTGGTGAAATTCCTGGTGAAAGTTGTTGCGGGTTTGATTGTATCACGATATAAGGATATGGTATGGTTATTAGGAAAAGTGTTAATGGTAGTATGTCTTTCATTTTCCTGGTCCATAAGTTCAAGGTGGATTAGAGGTAAGGGGTCCTCAGGTTGAGATGTTTCGAGGGTATTTAGGGTCATGATAGAGATGTCAAAGTTTTTGATATGTACTTCAATGTCTAGAACGATACTCTCATCAGAATGACCTCTTGCAAGTAGCTCCAGATCGTCCTCAATTAAGTCCAAGTCAACCGAATGTGATCTTGAATCAAGTGAGCTAGTTCCTAATGTTTGTCCTGCATACGCATGAACTATATCGACATCTCCATCTTCTTCTTCCCTTTCAATTGCAAGCTGCTCTTGTCTATTATCATGTTCATCTTTTTGTTTCTTAGAAGATATGTCCTCTTGTAGAGTAACTCGTCCATACCCTAAGCTTGATTTGTCTATAGCCTGCTGAGTATGACGTTGTATAGAGTTTGAGATACCTTCTTTTCTTTTTCCTATAGGACCCGTTCCAGTGCATCCCATTTTTTGAAGAATGTTAAATCCTTTTCCATATTTTTCTGTAGGTATTTTGATATTATTGATCCTTCGTTGGACTTCTTCATCCTTGTATAGCCCTTGTAGCACATCTTTGTCTTATGTTTCCTCTGATAAGATCCCAACACTAACAAATGCCCCATCAAATATTGGACGATATTTCACAATTGGTTGTTGTTGAGAGTTTGATGGTTTTCCATAGGATTTAGGAGAAAGTGGTTACTGCGACAGTGAATATTCTCCATTCCCTCGATCTCTTAGCTGCATTTATTTTTCCATACTTGACGAAATTGAGGCAAATGATTTTTCTTTGGATTGTGTGCTTGAAGATGATGTCTCTCTATTATGTGGAACAATAACCTCTCGAGCTGGTTTCAGATTACTACAACATTGTAATGGATTTGAGTCTATTGAGATCGTGATTTCCTGCCCATTGTATGGAAACTTCAGGCACTGATGATATATTGATGGAATAGCCTATATATCATGTATCCATGATCTTCCCAAGAGGATGATGTATGATAAATACAAGTCTAAGACTTGGCATGCTGTGTCTTTCTACAAGGGTCCCACTCTAATGGGTAATATCATAATTCCTTTAGAGGAACATTCTTCTTCATCATATGCTTTGAATGTGATCTTTTTCTGGGGATCAACTGCATCTTCAGAATAACCTAGAGCACGGACAAGACTCATTGAGAAAATGTTTAATCCATCTCCCCCATCTATTAGGATGCGTTTAACGAGCATTCTATGAATGAGGATTTTAATTTGAAAGGGAGCATTATGGGGATGTTGCAATGAATAAATGCTTAGATATGAAGGAGATGGGCTTTGAATAGGATCCTCTGAAATAGGTTGTTTGGTGAGGATGCTATGGAAGGTTCTTGCAAGTTTTTAAGAGGTGTAGGAATAGATGCCTTTGGAGAGTCTATTTTCTTATGAGGGGATGAGCCATTGCTAGACATAGGTGCATGATTTTGATCTTCCTCAGCAAATTCCTTTAGGGATCTCTTTAAGAGTTGCATAAAAGAGCCACCTTTATTTGGAGATGTATTTGAATCTTTGTGAGGTTTTGACATAGTTGGATTTTGATTTTGGACTTGTTTGATTTCTCTGATATGTTGACCTATTATGTCTTCTTCTTGTATTTTGCTTTGGTATTCCATGTTTCTATGATCTTCAGCTATTTCGAATGTTTCTATATATGTTTCTTCAATCTTTCGTCTCTGCACTCTAGTTGAAATGGGTATACACGTGTGTTGAGTATTGTGCAAGGATCTAATTTTCTAGAAGGTGTTTTGATAAGTGACCAACTGTCAATGTAGGTATGATAGAGTGATATGACATGAAAAGATAATTCAAGTATTTTTAAATTTGTAAGTTTTTTGATCCTAATTTGAGTGCAATGATGATGATTTTGATAAAACCAAGTCCAATAGGAATGATATTTCCTATGATGTGGGACAAGGTTATAATGATCAAACGTTGTAGTTTCATGATAGAGGATGATAGATCCTGATGAGAAACTATATTTTGAGTGATTGGTTTATCAAAGAAGGTGTGATGTTGCACTTTGAGATGTTAGATCTTGAACTTGTTGGAGATGAATACTTGAGAACCTTAGTGTGTCTTGCTTTGAATCTGTTTTAGCAAAAGATAATCTGACTAAGTGACCCGAGAAGATGACCTAGTCTTTATGTTTGACTGTCTGAGAAATGGGTTGTTTTTATTTTCTGATTTTGGTGCAGTTTACCAGAAACGCTAACAAAATGACCAGAAATGCTAACAAAATGACCAGAAACGCTAATAAACTAACAAGAAACACTGACAAATTGACTGAGAACGCTGCTATACTAACCAAAAATGTCGCTATACTAACCAAAAATGCTGACAAACTGACCAAAAACGCTGCTATCTGACTAGAAACGCTGCTATATGGACCAAAAACGCTGACAAATTGACCAGAAACATTGACAAACTGATCGAGAATGTTGCTATACTGACCAAAAATGCTGACAAACAGACCAGGAACCCTGAGGAACATACTAAAAATGCTATTCTGTAGTGTAGTGACTCTAAAGTTCAAAACAATGATGTTTAGACTTAGCAAATTGGGTGTTTGAACTTAGGAGATTGTTGTTTTGACCTAGCTTTTTGATTTTCAGACTCAGATAACTGAAATTTAGACCTAGTAAGTGCAAACTAGGAGATCTAGTGTTGAAACATGAGCAATTTGATATTCAACCCAAAAGAGTTGTTGTTTAGACCAAGAGAGATGGCATTTAGACCAGAAGAGCTAACGTTTAGACCAAGAGAACTGACGTTTAAACCAGAAGAGCTAATGTTTAGACCAAGAGAGCTAACATTTAGACCAAGAGAGCTGACATTTAGACCGATAGAGTTGATGTTTAGACCATAAGAACTGACGTTTAGACCAAGAGAGCTGACATTTAGGCCAAGAGTGCCGATGTTTAGACCAAGAACTTTGAAGCTTAAACTAGTGATGTTAGAACTTAGACAATGGTTATTTTGACCCCAAGAGTCAATGTGTAGAATGATAAAATTGATGTTTATACCTAGCAAGCTCAACCTTGGAGAGTGAATGTTGAAAAATGAGAAAGATAACATTCATACAAAAAGATTTAACGTTTGGACTATGAGAGCGACTGTTTGGACTGAAAGCGTGACTGTTTGGACCGTGAGAGCTACTATTTGGACTGAAAGTGCAACTGTTTGGACCAAAAGAGCTAATGTTTGGACTGAAAGTGCGACTGTTTAGACCGTAAGAGCTACTGTTTGGACCAAAAGAGCTACTGTTTGGACTGAAAGTGCGACTATTTGGACTGTAAGAGCTACTGTTTGGACTGAAAATGCGACTGTTTGGACTGAAAGAGCTACTATTTGGACCAAAAGAGCTACTGTTTGGATCAAAAGTGTGACTGTTTGGACCGTAAGAGCTACTGTTTGGAGTAAAAGTGTGACTGTTTGGACTAAAAGAGCTCCTATTTGGAATAAAAGAGCTACTATTTGGATCGAAAGTGTGACTGTTTGGACCGTAAGAGCTATTGTTTGGACTGAAAGTGCGACCATTTGGACCAAAAGAGCTAATCTGCTGTGAAACTTGTAAATTTGACAATTTGAAGTTCGAGTTTGCAATTTTTGTTGTATTTGAATGGATGATATCATGACTTGACTTACAAACACAAAATTCAGATTGTATTTTTGTCCCAAAGGACACATAAAGTGTATGTTCAAGAAGCTTTAAAGAAAGACCAAGTTTTCACGGGTTTTGAACAATTGAAAACACATCATTCAGTCTATCCTAAGGAGATTGGCTTCACTATTGGTTCTTAGCCCACACTTGGTACCCTATCAACTCACATAGCCTTGTCACCCCTAAAGGGCACCCATGTTTTTGCCTTTGCGAGAGCTAGTGGAGTCCCATTATGAGCCTAGCAATAAGGTCTCAAAAGGGGAGCTCACACATACGCTCAAGAGGGACATATGGTGAGTGTCTGAAGGAGAGATTCTTCCCCCTCCATGCACTAAGAATTTAATAATGTTCGGAGGTAAACTGTGTATCTTCTAATTTTAATTGGAACTAGTAAGGGATCCATTCAATGTGTCGAGGTATAAAATCAATTAAGAGGTCTCCCAGCCTTAAAAACCAAGGTTTGATATACCCAAAGATACAAAGGAGAGCTATTCTTGAGCACTTCCTTTGACTTGATTTTCATCAAATTATATTTATTTTATAGTTGGTTGGAGTACTTGGCATTAGCCGTTCCCACTTGGGTTGTTCTCCTCTCACCAGCCTTAATGGATTTGGTCTTATAGGTTCCTTGGGAGGGCATGCCTGCTAAAGATATGTACTATTGAAAGAAAAAGATGAGTCTAGCTTACTGATCACCTAAGAAAGGTGAGAGCATACTCGCCTATCATCAAAACACATAAGACATGTTTGTTCATTTCCATTATAATTAGTCTATATGCCTAATTTAACAAATATAAGTGCAAAATCCTGCGGCTACAAACAAAGTTAGTAGTTTATATTGCATTATTTGACAACGAAATGGTTCATGCCTCTGATCTCTCACAACAAAATGAGTACCTGCAAAACCAACAATCTACAAATTAGGTTTAGGAAGATGATATTCCATATGCAGAAATAAGGAATGCAAAATACATTTGAAAAATCAATAAAAAATTGAAAACGCCACCAAATTGATGACCAAGAATGCCATCATTTGTGCCAAGAAAGCTACCAAATGGACCCAAAATGCTATTCTACACACTAGAAATGCTATTCTGCACACCAAAAACATTATTAAACCTACTAAAAACACTATTAAATATACCAGAAATGCTACACAACATACCAAAAATGCTAAGGTACAGACTGAAAATGCTAAAATAGAGAAAAACATAAAAGCAGAGTTGAGGAATCTCCCATAAACACCATTTTGGGTGTCGGGATGCTACAATAGAGACCAAGAATGTGATTCAGGAGCCCAAGAGAGCTAATCAACCTGTCAATGAAAATTCCTGCAAGCAAACTTGTTAAAGATCAAAGGGGCTCTGCCCCATGGTGGGCGCCAAAATGTCGTGGTTGTGAAGTAGGGTACCTATAGCTACAACACAAACACTCAATAGATCATTACAAGCATGGTTAGCAAATTAAAATCGAACAAAAGATAAACCATGACAAAGTGACCTATTTCCTCCTAAGAGATGCGAGTGTGGATTTTCTCTCAGATCTGGAGAAGAAGTCCCAATGACTTGACTACACATAGACGGAGGATTTAAAATGATAATATGCAAGCGATATGAGATTGATTATACTAGATTGATCCAAGAGGATAATTAAGCTAATGATATGCATTATTAAGCTTTGACGATGATGAAATTAAGCTAGAGTAGAGATTGATTATGCTATATGATTCAATAATTATGCTAGAATATGATCAAATTAAACTAGATCTAAGATGCAATTGCCTATGAAAACAATGCTTAAATGATATGCTAGAATGGATATGTCTATAGTAACAATTCCCAAAATGATATGAGATGGACTCCTTTGTGCTCCAAAATGGGGGATATTTATATGATTTCCAAGGCCAAGGGTGAGGTGGCATGAATCAACAGTCAAGATTGAGTCTGAAGATATCAAGGGTGAAACTAGAGGAGGTTGGAGAAGAGGTTGGAGGGAGGGACACTTGTCATCTTTGTGGTGACAAGTGTCAAGGAGCCTTGCTCATGAGAGGACAAGTGTCCAAGGGAGGAGACATGTGGCAAAAAGTGCCATGTGTCTCAAGGGGAGAATATCCAATCCATAGGAGGTTAGGATGTGAAAGATTGGATAGGGTTAGTTAAACCCAGGGTTAGGTGGAATGGGTTAGGTTAGGGGATGGTTAGGTTAGGTGGTTAAAAGTTAGGAGGCATGTGGGGAATTTGAATTAAAAAATTTAAATAATAGGAAAAGGCTAATTAACTTTCAACAACTCATAAATTGATTTGTTTTTAATTAATTAGGGAATTAGAAGAAATGAATTTAATGGGGGGATTAATCAATTTAGTTTAATTAATCAAAGGGGACTATTGAACTTAATGAATAAATCCTTAGATTCATTGATAAGTAGATGAATGGAGAATTAATCAAATTGCTAGTGAATTCAATTAAATTGGAAAGGGGGATTAATTCAATAATTGATTATTTAATTAGTTATCTTAAGAGAAAATTTTAGGTGTATATAGTGAGCATTATGGCAGTTAGCCACCCTTTGTAAAAATCACCTTAATCCGTGTCACCTTAACCGGTGTTTTATATTGAGAACTGACATTCTCCATGGTTTTTCCCTTCTTGGATTTTCCACGTCATATCTAGTGTTCATTGTGTGATTTGTTGTATGTTTATGTTTTCATGCTATATCTATCTCTGTTAATTCTATTAGTTGGCCTAGATGTGAAAAGAATAAAAGAAATTGATTTAAGTTATCAACTGATTCAACCCCCTCCTCTCAGTTGCCCGAATATTCAACAAATATCTCTTCTCCTCCAAGGATTCCCTTTATACTTGTTGCAAGATATCTCTTTTTCAACTATCTTATCTTTGCTTGTAAGAGTATTGCATCTTTAGCTTGGATGTATGAAAATTGTTGCTTAAAATGATATCTCCTTGGTGTTGAAGGTGAGTATCCTTATTTCTAGCTTCCTTAAGATGTCAACATAGGTCTTTGTTGACATCTTAAGGGGTGGTCATACATATTTCCCTCTTTGTACTATATTTTTGCATGTCTTAAATGGGGTGTTCATTCTCGAAACTAGATAAAACAAACTCTTACAATAATGCTTCATGCTCAAAACCAGATGCAACATTTATATGTCTTACATGGGGTGCACATTCTTGAAACTAGAGAAAACAAACTCTTACATGAGATGTCCTCGAAAGTAGACATATATTTGTCTTACATGGGGTTATACATTCTTGAAACCAGAGCAAACAAACTCTTAAACGAGATGCTCCCAATACTAGAAACACATTTGCATTTTTATTTCATGTCTTACACATGTTGTTACATGCTCAAAACTAGAGAAAATAAACTCTTATACGAGATGCTTAACACCTGAAACTAGACAGTTACATACACATCAGGATGAGTGGAACTAGCAAAATACAACTAGACTATTCCTACTCTCCTCTCCAACATGGATCACCTAGAAAAACACCACTAGAACGTGTATCCATGTCTTCTCTCACTCTTCTTCTCATGGATCACCTATAAAAACACAATTAGAGTGTGATATCCATGCCTCTCTATTTTCTTCTCCTCATGAGCTTATTGCTTTGCTATTTGCAATTCATAGTTTGATGCATGTTATTTCTCTTTTTATGTGATCACTTATGTTTTGTTGATGGAATTTCAAGAATGATATTAGTGGCTGAGACATTTTGATTATTGAGGACTCTTCAAGTAGTTCACTTGAGGTCTTTTTTTAAAGTACTAACCCCTTATTTTTTGTGTCCTTGCATGAGATTATGTGATTTAATATCCTAAGATTGGGGGCTTGGTTCCTCAAAGTTAGTGATGTCTTATCTCCTTGTGATTGCACTCCTAATTGACCCCCTCTCTCTCATCTCTCATCTAGTTTACCATTATTACATAGGATCATACTCTTGTTAAAGTGGGAACTAAATATAGCATCACAAATTTTCACCGAGCCAATTTATACCTCATGTTTATGTTGCTACTTTAGCATGTCCTATCCTCATCACCATTTTGGGTCCTTATGTGCCTATTATCCAACTTTTAGGCCACAAACAACCTTTTGTGGGTCCTACCATCGGATACACATCCTATTTTAGCTTTGTTTTGGTCTTGATTGTGGTGGGACTAGGGTGTGGAATGGACCATGGCACCCGAAAATGCCATGGTCCTAATTAATTAGGTCCCAATTTGAAATGGGGTTGAGGCTATATCTCATCAATAAGATTTGATCCTTGTGGCTCCACATGACCATTGGAGGTTGGCCTAATTAGTAATTTACCTAGAAACCCCTATATAAAGAAATTTTATCATCCTATTTTCATCTAAGTAATAAGTCTCCCTCTACAAGAAATCTAATATTCATGCATCTATGAATCATTCATTATCAACCATTTTCAAAGATCTTCAAGGCTGCATATTCATCATCAAGCATTGTGGAGAAAAGTCATGTAAATTTTCATGCAAGCATTTGTGTATGATTAGGGTTTTGTGTTTGTCATGCCATTTCATACAATATTTGTGATTATATTCAAAGAGGGAAGCATCATCATCAGAAATTGTAGATTTAAGGTATATCTATTCAACATTTATTTTAGTATTTGCATCATTTCATTCAAGGTTAATTCTTAAACTAGGGTTTGACTTAGGCAAACCCTTATTCCTAAAAATTTCCCCCTTCTTTTTGTGTGCAAGAAACATGTACAAAGCTTCATTCAAGAGGATCGACAAATTTCACAAAGATGAATAGGTTCAACTTTTGGAGGCAAGAAATTCAGAGGACCATGGCAAATTGATGCACCTTGGTCTCGACAAAGTAGGCTTAACTTCTAGGAAAAGATCTGAAACATATTTATTTTCTTAGATCTAGGTTGGTGGCTCCATACAACATTTATAGCTTATTATTTCTACCAATTTACATCAGAAATTCCTTGTTTTACCCTAATTTCAACATTTTCACAAATACATCCTTCAATATAGAAAGAGGGGCAAACAAACCAGGTGAACCTAATCAAAATTTTAGAATTTTTCCCATTGGGATTAATCCTGGATCTATTAGGTCCATCCCTCTTTCAATGTGGTGGTCTCTCAAGTAAAATTAGAAGGGACAAACACTCCTATGCTTTTTATTAAGGAAAAAACAGGTTTTGAAGGGACTCGAAACCCTTTAACAAAGAAATATTACAAAATGTTGCTTATAGATATGACCATTTTTTAAAAAGAATCCAAAAGTCAACAAAAGACCAACAAAAAACCAAAAATCATCAGTTATGTCATGTTGAGTGCTATCTTCTTTAGTTCCTATATTTTTTGATTATGAGATTTATTCTTCAGGTTGGCTCTAATTCTCTTGGAAGGCCCAGTAGTATCCTCCTGTTTCTTCTCTACAAAATCCACATCAAGTATAGTCCCTTCTTGATGGAGGTTTTCAAGCTTTGCTACCATTGTGTTTATGCTTTTAGTTGAAATCTTCACCATCTTGTGACTGCAGGTAACCAAAGAGATGAGGCTATCATTAAATTTCTAGAATTTTCTCTGCAGTTGTTTCAATATACCTTCATACTCTTTCTTTAGTTTCTCTTCCAAATTTGAGATTTTGTTGTCATAATCTTTCTTAAGATCATTCAATGTGCTCACCGTCTTGTGTATAGAATCAATAATTGATTTCCTCTTCTCTATAGGTCATTGTCCTACTCCTTGGTTGTCCTGTTTGCTAGTTACTACCCAAAGTTTAATATTAATTTCCTCGATTTCATGGAATGCCCATTTAAACATTCTGAAATTATCCATAACAAAATCATGGGTGATGACCAAAACATCATCAAGGTTTTCTCTATCCAGACTAAGATAAGGAGAATTAGCATTGAGATCATTAGGAAAGGGGGTTCTATCATTTTTATTAAGGATAGGTTCCAACTTGTCTGAAATAGAATTGTGGGAAGGCAAAGACTTAGAGTTAGAAATGGAAACAAGGGGTGCTCTGCTCCTCTTAGCTCTTTGGCCTTGCTTCAGGGAAGTATTTGAATCAGAGTCGGTGTCCTCCATCTCAAGTATTCCACTCATCCTCATTAAAGGAGAGGCTAACAAGTTCATCATCCTCAAATTCATATGAGGGGTCAGGATATCTAGACAATGGGGAAGGAAGGGTTTTAATATGTTCATGAATAAAAAATAACAAACCCCCATGAAGGACAAGATTTTTCTTGTTCTTTCTATGATCTTTGATGCTAGTATTGCTAGAAGAAAGTAAAAAGAAGGGAAAAGATATCTACACCTTATGTCTAAAGTGGTTTAGCAAAATGAAATGATTCCTAAAAGACCTATTATATCTGCCATCTAGAGTAATATACTTCATAAGAACAAAAAATACAGAGCGCTAGATAGTTTTGATTTTACCCGTATTATAGTTGCTATTATCCACTTTTACCAATTTCCTCCTTTCCTTCTCATTTGTAGGAAATATTTTGATCGCAACATCCAACATTTTCCTTCCTCTATAAAATTTTGCTTTGTTTGTGGATAGAATGGTGACCTCTGCAATCAACTTTTCATCAATCTCAATCTTCCTACCACCAATTTGAATTTTCCCATCCTTCAAACCCTTAGCAAATTTTTCAGTGATACTGGCATCAGCTCCATGCAACCTCTCAATGAAAGGGGTAAGCCCGCCATGGTCCAAAATATGCCAAATGGTTTTTGTCCTTTTTGACCTCTTCATAGTTCAAGGGTTCAACCCTTTTCCTCTCACCTCCCATGGTAGCAATAATGGCAGAAATATGCAGAGAAAAGAAACTCTAGAGGAAACTAAAAACTACCCAAAAAGCGTACGAAGCTTTGGGAAATAGAAATAAATTAGCACACTGATTAATAATGGCCTGATCCATCATATCAAAAATTGACATAAGCAATCATTAAGAAGTGTTGGCTTGTCTAGCCTGGGATAAGTCATGTGACAGCAAGGCCTTGACATCAGCTGAAATGCAATCACCAAGGCTCCAAACATTTTCATCATTACTCCTAACACCCACGTTGGTAGAGTGATCAGCAAGCCCACTAGCTTCACGATAGGCATGGGAAATTTTAGCTTTTTGGAATGACCTTATGATGTCCAAAGATTTCTCAATGCAGATTTTAATAGTCCATGAATGTTTTTGTTTGCCAATTAAGCATTGAATAATGTTTCTAGAGTCTCCCTCAAGCCAAACTAAATTGGCTTTAATGCTCTTAGCCAACTTCAACCTGTAGTAGGCCGCAATAGCTTCAACTAGGTGGTTAGTTTGACATCCCACGAGGAGTAACACCACTAAAATAAGCTTACCATTTTCATCTCTAATCACTCCCCCACACCCAAATGACCTTGGATTTCTTTTAGCCATCCCAACAATTATAGTCCTATGTTGATATCTTAAGGTAGAAAGAAAATAAAACAAGGATAAACATCCTCATCATTAAGGAGATATCCTTTAACAAATATTTTAAGAAAGAAAGAGATAGTTGTAAAAGGGATATCCACAACAAGTATAAAGGGATCCTTTTGAGGGATAAATGATTAACAAAGGAGGAGTAGATCTTTGTCCTGAGACATCTACCCCCAAGAGGAGATCCTTAGCAAAAATAACATCTTCAACCAAAAAACTGAGAGGGGTGGGGAAGGAGACCAAGGATGCACACCTTCAACACCAAAGAGAGATCATTTATAAAAATAAATACTTTCAAGCAAGGAAGAGGTCCTAATAAAGGATGCATATCTCTAAGAAAGGTTAAAATTCCCACGAAGGACAAATAATTGTATGAAAGAAAGGTTATCCTTATAAAAGATGCATCTCAACAAAGGAAAAAGTGAATCCTTAGAGAAAGATAAAAGATGGAAAACTATTACTACCCCCAAGCAGGGAGACATATATAAGAAGACTATTATGTTTCTATTTAAGTATGATTTCACATGAAATAATACCACCATGAATGACAAAGGGTCCCCCAAAATGGAAATCTACTAGTGTCACATAGTGAGGAGCAACATAATAGGGCCAAGAAGTGCTTAAGGCAGTTCTTTCAAATTTGGATGCAAAAATAAAGTAACGTCAATTGTAATATGAATAAGAGCCCTATCATATAAACATTGAATAAACTCTTTAAAATCTTTACAATCAGCAGTAGAATGAGCATAACTATGATGAAAGAGACAATACACACTACCATCACTAAACTTGAAGTTTTTTGTGAATTTAAGGGAAGGAAAAGTAATATTTTTTATGATGTTTAAGTTTCCAAAATATCATCTTTTCTAAATTTAAATGAGTATCAATATAGATTGGATTTTCTTCTTGTGGGATAGGAGGAATAGACTTTGGTACAAGAATAAGGAAGGGAGACAAAATCCTATACCTTCTCTAGTGCATTGTGAAAAAGGCTATATAGTGACTTTGATTCCTTGTTCCATATTTCCATGAATAGATATAATGTTGAAGGGGGATGGATCATTTTAGGAAGATTCTTATTTATATCATCATTATTTGTATCCACTTTTTTAGGTTGGGAAGAAGTATTCTCATCATCTAAAGCTTCATCTTTACTCAATGTTATACTACATGATATATCATGAAGGAAATGTATAACATCATTTTGTCTCAAAACATTTTTATGGCTAAGAATAGCTATTGAAAAATGAGGAGGATATGAAGTGACAAAAGTGTTAGGATTGTGATTATCTATGTGTTTATCTTGTCTCTTGCACTAAAGTATCCTCATGAGAAGAGGATTCATCTTTACTCTTCAATGCTACATCTCCATTAGAGAGATTATTGGTAAAAGTATAAACCATTTCCTCATGAATAAGAGATACATTAGGAGAAGGAAAAGTATGATTCATTTCAAGACCATCTCTAGAAGGATTATAAAAGGTACCACTTGAAACATCCGATAAATCTTCTTTAAATATATTATCATATAACAACATGAAATATGTATGAAACATTAAGTAATGATTTAAATTTAGGAAACATCTTCTAAACCATCATGATGAAATGCATTAAAGTGTTATGAATGAATGCAATCAACATAAAGTAAAAGAAGCCATTATCCAAAATATGCTTCTGATAAATATAGATAATAAACAATGTAATTACATGTGAAATAGAAAACTAATTAGATTTTGTAAACCTCATAGGGAAAAATTAGATTAGAAAACACTCTATCAAAATATGCAAAATGTTAGAAGTGTTGGGTTCACCAGAATGTAATGGTGCAAAATGGCGTTCACTAGTTTGATTATGGAAACTAGGAATCGAACTCATTTATCAGAACAATACATTGGATATTAATCAATAGGCTCAAATTCATGCCTATTGAGGTTATTGTTATTTTGAATTGAATTTGATTTTATTTGAAAATGGAAATAAATAAGGGCCAATGATGAAAAATTGAGAGAAATCAACATAAATAGAGAGTTTCAAAATGGATATGTAGACACTGAGCATAGATTTGAAAATAGGAAGTAGAGAGGAACTTGTGTCTGGAATTCGAGCTCAAAATCACCTAACTATGGGGCTAGGTGACCTAGTCCTAAAGGTGTCATATTTAGATATCAAAAATAGTTTCAAGATCAGAATATCACTCAAAATATCCTCCTAAAATTTTGTTGAAAAAGTGTCAAACATTGTTCACCAATTTCCAGTGTCCAAGGTTTTATGGTTCTTCAAAATATGGTTCAATTCATCTTAGTCTGCACTTTCTGGATCTTTGTCCCTTCTCTTCATAACTTGTCACCTACACACACAAGAGAGGAAAATGGTGTTGTGTTGATAGGGGATTGACTTAGTGAAACCTAGGGTTTGAAATTAAACCTTATGAAAATAAATGAAATGAAAGCTCTAAAGTAAAATGTTGGATCCACGATATTATACCTCAACCTTGTTGTTGTTGTTGTTGATGATGATGATGCAATACTCTTTGAATTAGATTCACAAATTTTTATGCAATAATATGAAATTACAAGGCATACAAGAATCAATCATGAAAACATGCTTGCATGAAGTTGCTACAACTTACTACTCCATAATACTCAAATCCGAACAAACTGGCCAATAATGCTTGCTCTAGGAAGTGATTAGGATGTTGTACAATACTTGTGGATAAAAATGAATTATGAAAGATGCTCTTATATAGGGCACTCAATGTGTTTCATAAATAAGGATGACCTCTAATGGTTATATTAAATTATCAAGATCAAGAATCAATTGGAGAGAACTGGTACACTGACATATTTAAAGATTAGCCCAAACAGGGGGGACTATGGTGTATAGTGCTCTAGTCTACCCAAAAAAGGGTCAAACAAATGTGGAACAAGTGTACACAAGATCAGGATAAAAATTCCGATCACCATATAGTTATATGACATTAATTTTGTAGTGCAAAACTAGAAATATGCTTGGATAATAGTTAGGAGGAGACTCACTAAGGCAAGGGCATAAAAAGGAGTTTAAAACTGTAAGGGGGTTAAAATTTATGATACTACAAAAATGTATAATGTAATTAACCTTGCAATCCTATGCCATTCATATGTCTCCATATTCCTTGGAAATTGTTCCCTAGGATAAGAGAGGAAAAAATAATATTTGTACTTTATGGTTGTTTGTAAATTTGTGTTTTCAAGAGGTGGACTTGTAAAGATGATAAGAATAAAATAAAATGGACAAGTTACTCACCTTTTAATGTCCATATTGGGATATGAGGTTCATGTATTGGGTGCCCAATATTGGGAGGAGAAAATGTGTCCATTGGAAAATCCAAAGAGTTATCTAGAGGTACAGTGCATTTGGAACGTCAAAGGTGTGAGTGGCTATAGGTTAGGAACCCATGTTGGAGCTACTTAAATGGAATTAATATTTTATTATGTCTATTGGCTATTCACTTTCCAAGGTATTTTTTTTTTCAAGTGGTTTCTTGCCTCTTGATTAGAGAAACATAAGTGATTTTCCCTCTCCCAGATTGGTATAACTTGGAGCCATGGCATATTTATTTGATCATCAATTTCTTGAAGGCTTCTAGGTGACTTTGAGTTTAATTGGAGAAGTGTTTATTATAGAATTCTCTCTTTTCAAGATTATAATATACTTTCCCTCTTTCTCTGGTGGATTTTTTCCCAAAAGAGTGTCCACGTAAATCTGGTGTCTCATATGGTATGCTGATTTTATATTGTTGTTGAATGTTGCAATCACTTGCATACTTCGGATTTGGTTATCTTATTTCAGATTTTTAATCACATAAGACATTGTTATTACAATATTTATTCACCTTGATTCTTAACAACAACTACATTTCATTGTAAAAGGTAAAGACAAACTAGTTTACAAGTTGAATAAATCTCTATATGGTCATAAATAATCTCCCATGATGCTGTAATAAAATTTTGATACCTATGTGTTGAGTTTAGTATTTTTGAAGTCTAAATCTTATCATTATGCATATTAAAAAATTAATAATGGTATCAATCTAATTATTGCATTGTATTTGAATGCTATGTTATTTTCTTGGGAATATTAAGAGTTTGACTTAACACTTGTAGTATCAATTGTGAACACATTTTTAGATGAAATATCTAGGTGAATTGATGTACATTCTAAGAATTGATTAGAAGAGATAGATCAAATGAAAATATTTTGTTAAGATAGAGAAAATAATTGAAATCCATGTTAAAAATATTTAGAATGATAACTTGTAGATCATTCGTATTTCATGTTCTGCAAGGTACAACGTTGTTTATGGAGGATTGTCAAAAATCTCTTCTTTTGAGATGGACGTGACCAAAGTACCACACAAGCATTATTTTGGTACTTTGATGTATTTCATGGTTACGAGGATAGATTTTTTCTGAGTATTGTGAATCTTTAGTCAATTTTTATATAATCTTATATGGATACATTGTGATGGAGTGAAGAGAGATTTGATATACTTACAAGCAAATTTTGAGTATTCTTTATGTTTCCATAGTTATCGTATTGGACCTTGGTATGTAGTCTATACTAGTGGATATGTGGATTTAGATTTGGTAGGTGATACTAACAATAGATGATCCACCAATAGATATCTATTCATGATGTTTGGTGGTGCTATCAATTGGATAAGTGGTAAGTTTTAGTCACTTTGTCCATGATAGAAGAAAAGTATATGGAAACTACTAATGCTCATAAGGAAGCAATTTGGATTAGATGGTCATGTTCATATGTTGATCTTGATGTAGGAGTGATTACCATCTAATGTGATATTAAGAGTCATTTTCTTAGCAAAGAATCCTACTTTTCATGCTATAATGAAGCACATTGATGTTAAATTCCATTTTTCTTGTACATGGTAAAATTGGGGAAGCTGAAATTAGATAAGGTTGATACTTTGATGAATTTTGCAAATATATTAAAAAATCCTGTGAGCATAGAGAAGTCCAAATGGTATTTTCATTCCATAGGCCTCACACCCCCTAGTATCTAATTAGTGTTTGACTCTTGAAAGGTCTTCGACAAGTGGGAGAACATTGGGATCAAGGTGTATCAACCTTTGCAATTCCTAGTATTTGATATATTGGTTATTTAATTATTCTTATCCTAAGTTTATTTTCCTACTATGTCAAGTCACATTATGGGACCTACTGGTTGAGGTGGCATCCTACATGGTGGTGAATATGATGAAATGTATCCTAACATGGTGAATTATCCCACTTTGTGGGTCTCAATTGAGGCTGATTTGATTTATCACAAGGTATAAGTATTAAGTCGATGGAAACTTATTACAAATTTCTATGACAAGTTATTATAGTGTAAGAGTCAAATTATGTAAAATTATGATAGATGGGCCCTATACAATAGAGGTGCCTATGCATGAAGGTGCATTGCATGTTAAAGGGTCCTATGTATGAGGATATATGCATTATAATTATATTAAAAAATTAGGCGGGTCTTGCTTATAATATTACACTTTATGCAATGTTGTTGTAAGCATGGATGTGTTGTACATGCCAAGGAGACTCAAGAAATGCATGCAATCACTAGATGTGTGCCATATGGAAATCTTGTAATCCATCTTCTCTCATGGAAGTTGTATATATTTGGTGGTTGGTTATTTTTAGTAGAGAGTAGGTTGAATATTTTCAAAGATATTGTTATATTGTCAAAATTGTTCCAAACTCCTATCATTTCCTTAAGACTCCTATTAATGAGCTTATCTCTTGATATTGTATTGAAACCATATTTTTATTTTTTATAATATGAAGGGTTGTGCTTTTAGAGTGGCTATTTTCTTCTGAAGGGGTTTCCCTACATATATCTAGTGAAGGTTTGTTTTGTAAGTATGCAACTCTTATTATAATCTTTCCAAAAGTATAATTTTGAATATATTTATTTTGATTATTTTATTTATTTTTAATTCCTTAAAAATCTATTTTTTCACCAAATATTAAGGTCTTTGTTTTACATGTGAAAAACATGAAAAATAGAGGAAAAAAAATCTAAAAAGTATTTATTCCCAAGGTATTAATGTCTTGATTTCAACAAAAAGAAGAAGAATTTGATTCAAATGCATAAAAAAGTTATGCAATACGACATACACCTCTGTCTAAATTATAATTCATTTGACTTCAAAAATTAATTAAAAGTTATATACATCCAAAAATTATGAAAAAATATCTATGCAGTAGATATTGATGTGAAAATCAAAATTTTATCCTTTTTATAAAAGAGTCATATATTTTGACACAAACGTCACTTTTTAAAAATGATGCTTACTATAAAAAACAAGTTACTAAAAGTTACATAAAGATATCCATAATTTAATTTCTAATTTTTTTTGAAAAAATATATTTAGATTCTACACACAAAATCTCACAAATTACTATTTTGCATCAGCTTTGAATTCTTAATGTTTTAGTTGTTATAGGTATTCAAAAGTGAAGATCTAATGAAAATGCTAATTTCATTGTCCTCGTTTGGCCAAAAAGTGGGACTCATTGTTATGGTATTATTCAATGATGAAAAATCCATCACTATTTAAAGATCATATTCTTCCCAACACATACAAATCCCTTTATGTGTCTTATTGAGTTATTTTTTTATGGATATGTGACATTGACTTTACTCATACCTATACCATTTCTTGAACACAATCTAAAGTGTACCCTATTCTCTTTTTGTAGCAACATCCCATCATTTTGTCTCTCCTTTGAGCAACGTATACTGATTCAAGGGGCATATCATCCAATGTATATTTTCATAGAGATCCTTTTCCCATTCCCCTTTTCTAACTTAAACTCATTTTCATGTCTTTAATTATGCAATTATCTAAATGGGGAATATATACACACTTGGATGTGAAAACAAACACACAAACAATAAACATTCTCCCAAAAGAATCAACATATTTTGGCCACAAGTATAGAGATGTACTTATATTTAGCTACCCTTATCAAGATTATCTAGCAATAGAGCACACTACTTGTATACATGAGTAATCTAGAAAAGAGTACAATAATACATGTGACTAATCCCAACCACTTTTATACTCTGAATCACCTAGCAACAATAGACAATGTAGACCTTGAGTTATATGGACTACATTTTCTTTACAGTAAAGCATGCTAAGATTATATCATTTTTCTCTATGTCTTTGTGTGTGTTTCTTGATTTCCTTCCATATGTATATTGATTGTCTTTCTTTTATATGTGTTAAGTACATATTATAATATATGTGTTTTTTGATTTCCTTTCATATGCGTGTTGAATATCTTTCTTTTATATGATATACTAACATAATTTTTATTGCAGGTTATATTTTTATAATACATCTATTTCTAGGTTCTATATTTTTTATTATTATTGTTTTGCAAAGTTTTATATTGGATTCCTTGAATGAACAATACTACATATCATTTTTATGTATTCACATAATATTTATTATTTTTAGTACTTTCTTTCTTACTTTAGTGTAGTTTTATCACCTAGTGGCACAACCCCGCTAAAGTGGAGGCAAAATATAAGATAAAAAATTGCATACACTACAATTTTTACACTACAAATCATTATCATTGTTATGATTAATTGGGATTATACTTAGCCTCTATTCCCCTCCTACTACCAACATTATTTTTTACTTTTGTACATTAAATTATTTTTTGGGGTTGTATGTGTTCCTTGTGTCCATTTAATGTTATATTTTAATTTTGTAATTTTTTTTGTCATGTTCTACTTGGATGTTTGCATTGGAGCATATTTGTATGTGTAGGTGAATTGTCATATTATAATAGTACATTCATACAACATCTATTTCCTATTTAAACAATGATCATTCAACTTCCAAAATCTGTAATGTGATTGCCACGTGACCCATTAGATAGAATCTTTAGATAGAATCTCAGTAGTCACCTTGGCTTTTTAGTGACTTGTGAGCTTCCCTCCTACTTAATCATCTATATCATGCAATTTTAATTTTTCATATAATAGACAACAATATCCTTGTCTTATTGAGAAAAAACTCTATGAACAACATCTTTGTAAGCTTGATAGTGGCATTTTACAACATTGTTTGAGTTCCTAGTTGTTCTTGGAGTTATTAATGTTGGGAAAATTGTGTCTCAATCTTGCATTTACATGAGATTACTATTTATAGTAAGTTTTTCATTTCAACACGAAATGGTTTGAAATTCTCCTCGAAGCTTCTAGCTGGCTAGATGAGCATGCCGGTAAATTTTTCGTTGCAAGATCATAGCTAGTTTTGAAGATATTAAAGTTTTCATTTTTTGAGGGTGCAATGAAAGGTGTAAAATTAATTTTGAGGACTTTATAGGCTCTGAAACACCCTTAAAAAGTGGGTCTAAATGGTGTATCAATTTACAAGGTGATAGAGCACTTCGCGAGCTTTTCGACGCTTCAAATGGTTCATCAATCAAACACACGATTCACAAATTATGGCCTTCGAAAGTTTGGACTCCTAAAATAGGAAATATAAATTGCATCAGACACATAAATGAGCTATAAAAGGGAGGAACACGTGTTGATGTGTATTTTGACACATCATAGGGCATCTAGAATGTAGATAAGGTTGGCTCTGCTTTATATGGTGGTTTTATCCCATGGTTTTGTAATATCATTTGGTTGGCCTTGTAGATAAGGTTGGCTCTACTTTATATGTTCTATGCCTTGTAATAGAACATCCGATAGTTAACTGGTTGCATGCAGGCTTCAAGCCATATACAATCCAACCGAGACTCTAAGAATCAACTGGATCACAAAATGTGAATCTCAATCCTTATTCTCAATTCTAATTCCTCTGCCCCTATAAATGATTACATAATGCCATATTTATACCCACCAGAACATATCCAGGTTGGCCACAAAAGATTACATTTACCAATGCAGGAAAATGAAGCGTGTAACTAGGTCGGCCTTAAGAATTAAAGAAATCTTTCCAAAAAATAACAACCAAGAAGTGTGGTTCAGCAGGAAGGTTGACCACACACCAAAAAACATCGGACAAGACCCAAAATAGTTCCACATGCCAAGAATTGCTCTGGTAATGAAGGAAAGTCAATCAGTAAGCACAAGAACTGTCTCGAAACCTAGAAATAGTCAACCGAGAGTGATAACTGACCAGAAAAGAATTCAAATGGATTGAAAATCTGGAATTAAGCACATGAACCAGCCTAGAAACTGAAACTAGGATTTGCAAAGAAAAGCAAGAAACTACCAGTACTGACTGGTAAGAACACAAAAAACTGCACACTGAACTAAACAAGAACTAAACTGAAAGGAAATATTTTTGGTTGATGCAAGATTGCTTGGAGACCAGGGATTCTCTTGCATTAGAGTGGGATCTTGTGCAGAAGATACTTTTTGATGTTTTTGTATTAATTTTTAGATGACAAGTTCGTCGGGGAGAATAGAGGTGGATAAATTTAATGGAAGTAATTTTGAGATGTGGAAGCTAAAGATGGAAGATCTGCTAATAGATCGAGATTTATGGGATGTTGTTGATCCAAATGTATCAAGACCCTTAAATCCTATCAAGTGGTTACTCAATATGATGTTATGGATTATAAAACCAAGGGTCTAGTTAGATTGTGCCTGACAGATTTTGTTCTAATCAATGTCCATGAAGAGAACTTTGCAAAGAAGTTATGGACTAAGCTTGGTGAGATGTATCAAGCCAAATATTTATTAAATCAAATTTTCTTGAGGAAGAAATTATAATCCTTGAAGATGGAAGAGGGTGGATGAATTGCAGACCACTTGGAATCATTTAATATGTTGGTGCCTCAATTAGTATCTGCTGGTGTCAAGATGGAAGAAGAGGAGAATTTTCAGATCTTGATTTGTTCTTTGCCTAATTCGTGTGGTTCTCTTATTATGGCTATCAGTAGTACTTCTGTTGTTTTGAAGTATGAAGATGTGGTGGGTGCCCTACTTGGTGAAGAGATACAAAGGAAAGTATCCATTAGTTTGAAGGAAGCCCTAACTATTCATGGAAGACCCAAGAAAAAAGACAGCAAGAATGAGAAGCGCAACAAGTCCAAATCCAAAGGGAGATCAAAATCTCCAGGAAATTCCAAAGTCATTTTCTGGAATTGCGGTAATTTAAGTCACATCCATAAGGACTGGAAAGAAGAAAATACGAACTTCAATTTTGATTTTGAGTCTGAGAAGGAAGATGGTGATGCATTCATTGTAGCTTTGGCTAATCATGCAGGTAATGATGCATGGTTAATTGACTCAGGTGCATCTTTTCATATGACTTCCAATAATAATTGGTTTTCTGAATATGAAGAATTTAATGGATGCAAGGTGTACTTGGGTGATGCTTCACATTTAGACATTGTTAGTTGAGGTAAAGTTAGGATCAGGTTTCTTGATGGTGGAATACAAAATATTAGTGGTGTGTTGCATATCCTTGGATTTTTATTATTTGTGAGCAAATTGATAGATGCAGGTGTGCAGGTGGTATTTTCTAATGTAGGATGTAAGATGATTGAGGGTGCTATGGTGATTTCTAGAGGTGTCAAGTTTGACACTTTGTATAAGCTGTAGGCATACATTATTGAGTGTAATAGCACTTCTGTAAAAAGTAAATCTGTGGATACTTTGTCAAAATATTTGAGGGTTTCACCTTCAGTGGATGGACATGGATTTTGTGTACCTAAGGGTGCTATTTTTTCTAAAGCAAAGTTACCTGCAGAGAAGACTATGCTATGGCACTAGAGACTTGGCCACATTGGAGAAATGGGCCTGAAGACCTTGAAAAATAAAAACCTTGTTGAAGGTTTGAATGATTGAAATCTTGACTTTGATTTATGTGAGCATTGCATTTATGAAAACAAAACCGCGTTCAGTTTTACTTGAGTTCTCATAAATCTTATGGTGTTTTGGATCTTATTCATTCTGATGTGTTTGGTATTGTAGATGTTTCTTTGATTGGAAAATCCACATATTATGTTTCATTTATTGATGATTTTAGTAGAAGGACATGGGTATATTTTTTAAAGAGTAAATTTAAAGTTTTCAATCATTTAAAAGAATTTAAAGCAATGGTTGAGTTGAAGGCTAGAAAGAAAATTAAATGTTTGAGGATTGATAATGGCGGTGAATTTTTCTTTAATGATTTTGATAGATTATGTAAAGAGTGTGGCATTAAAAGAAAAAAGACAACTTCGTATTGTGCACAACAGAATAGAGTTACAAAAAGAATGAACAGGATACTGATGGAGAAGGCTAGGAGTATGTTGAGTGGTGTTGGTCTAGAAAAAAAGTTATGGGTTGAAGTTGTTGCCACTGATTGCTACCTGATTAAGAGGTCTCCTACATCAGCTCTTGTTGATACAATGCCTATGGAAGCATGGTCAAGTCACAAGCCTTCATTGAGACATCTTAGCATTTTTGGTTATGAGGCATATGCACATGTGCCAAAGGAGAAGTGAACAAAGTTGGAGAACAAGGTTGTGAAATGTAACTTCATTGGTCACAGTTATGGTGTGAAAGGATACAAGCTTTGGGACCCTGTTGCACAAAAGGTAATTCATAGTAGA
This sequence comes from Cryptomeria japonica, assembly GCF_030272615.1. Taxonomy (NCBI): domain Eukaryota; kingdom Viridiplantae; phylum Streptophyta; class Pinopsida; order Cupressales; family Cupressaceae; genus Cryptomeria; species Cryptomeria japonica. The sequence continues at coordinate 558,964,981 of NC_081408.1, read as the reverse complement.
AGTGTTATTTTTAGAGAAATTAAGTCTCCTTCTATTACATTGCAGCCAGAACAGACTAAATAGGAAGATGTGATTCAATTTCCTTCTACTCTTGAAAGAGTTGAATCGAGACCATTTGATAGGCAAGAAGTTGAGGAGAGCATGTCTAGCTCTGAATCGTCAGAAGAGGAGGAAGAACCTCCAAATCAACTTGTTTGAAGGTCTACAAGACATAGACAACCACATAAAAGGTATTCACTTGATGATTGGAGATATATTTTTGCTTTGAATACTAATGTGGATGAACCTAAATCTGTAAAAGAGACATTAGGTATGAATGATGTAGAATCCTGGAAGATTTCTATGGAAGAAGAAAATGGTAGCTTTGAAAAAGAATAATACATGGGATCTTGTACTATTGCCTGAAAAATGGAAGCCCGTTGGTTGCAAATGGGTGTTCAAGAAAAAGACGTGTTCAGATGGAAGCATTGAGAAGTATAAAGTAAGGTTGGTTGCAAAAGGCTACTCTCAAGGGTATTGATTATGGTGAGATATTTTCTCTTGTTGCAAAAATGACATCTGAAGAGGGGAAAATAGATTTGAAGGTTAAATGATCAAAACATAACGAAATAAACATGCAGAATGCTAAAATATCATTAAAAGACCATTTCACCTTGCTATTTTACCTTCTCCTTCGGATTGAGCTTGATGAAGTGAAGGCGCCCCTTGATAATGCTCCACTTGATGTGCTCCTTTGATTGCTGGATGTGGATGGCTCTCCAATGTTGTGCACAAATGGAATTGATTTGAAAAATGATAAGGATGAGATGATCAAGTTTCCAAGATGATTTCCTGGGCTCAAAAAGGCAGCATAAACTTACTGGATTTCAAGATGTTTTGAATGAAGGGATGGAGCCCTATTTTATAGGAAGAGGAGAGGAAAATGGATGACTAGGATGAATTTGAGATGAAGGGATAAGATTTACTTGTGAGCTCACACAAGGTCTAAGAGAGGGTGTGGAGACCAAGAAATATGCCTTAAAGGCATTTCGTATCTCCACACTCCACAAGATGCATTGGAGGAATTAAAAATTCTCCAAAAAAGGATATCATGGGGATTGAAGAAATAAAAAGGAATTAAAAATTCCTTGGGAGAGGGGATGCCTAGAGGATTGTGTGATTTCGAAAATCTTACATTCACCTAGGAAAAGAGCATTTAAAGCTAGTGGCTGGATGAAAAGGACAAAGAGTTGACTTTGTGGCTAATCATGATGATTAACCATTAACGACTCATTAGGAGGGGGATTAGAGGAAATGTTAGGTGGGATTAATATTTGTAGGAGAATTTGACTAGGAGAGAGAATGAGTGGAGGGAATAAAAAATTAGAAGAATAATGTTAAGTGAGTTTAGGGAGTTTCTAGAAGAATGAATTAAGAAGATGATTTGTAGGAATCATGTAGGTTAACTAATTAATTGAAATTAATTATCTAAGAGGAAGATTTGTAAGGATTTGATTTTTTTAGAAGAATAAAGAAAGGGATTGATTTATTAAATAAATCAATCATATACTATAGTGACAATATTAATTATATTTAATTAATATTGAGAGGAATTTGAATTAACATAATTAATTATGCGAGGAATAATTAAAATAATTATTTTTAAATGTCTACATTTTGCCCCTCTTTGAAGTGAGGTGTGATGACACATTGATTCAAAGAATAATCTTGTTTTGATATTGATATTGGTTTGATAGGATGCCCTGGCTCTTGATTGATAGATTATGGCATGGTGATGCCCGCTTGGGAGATCAATTGAGGTATTTGATCTTTGGAGTTTTGCAAAATTGATATCCCGATAGATTTGATTTGATTTGATTGATAAGATCTAGATTCAGTCTATTTTCAAGAAGAATTCATCCTATATAAGACAAAGATGATCAAAGTGTCTGGTTTCAAGAAGGATTCATCCTGTATAAGACATGATTGATCACAATATCTGGTTTCAGGAAGGATTCATCTTGTATAAGACATGATCGGAGTGTCTGGTTTCAGGAAGGATACATCCTGTATAAGACATGATCAGACTGCTTGGTTTTAGGAAGGATACATCATGTATAAGACATGACTAATCACAACGTCTGGTTTCAAGAAGGATTCATCCTGTATAAGACATGATCAGAGTGTCTGGTTTCAGGAAGGATACATCCTGTATAAGACATGACTGATCACAATGTTTGGTTTCAGGAAGGATTCGTCCTGTATAAGACATGATCAGAGTGTCTGGTTTTAGGAAGGATACATCCTGTATAAGACATGACTGATCACAACGTCTGGTTTCAGGAAGGATTCATCTTGTATAAGACATGATCAGATCACAATGTCTAGTTTCAGGAAGGATTCATCTTGTATAAGACATGATTGATCATAACGTCTGGTTTCAGGAAGGATTCATCCTGTATAAGACATGATCAGATCACAACGTCTGGTTTCAGGAAGGATTCATCTTGTATAAGACATGATTGATCACAACGTCTGGTTTCGGGAAGGATTCATCCTATATAAGATATGATTAGAGCGTCTGGTTTCAGGAAGGATACATCCTGTATAAGACATGAATCAGGATCAGAATTGATTATGTGAGGAAAAAAAAAATAGAGGAAGAAAAATTAAGGTGGAAGGGATAGATGAGGAACAAATATGAAGCAGTCGTGAGGTATTTGGAAAGAAAAATACGAGATGCGAGACCGCGGAGGAAAATTGGGGCGATTGAGAACTCCATGGGATTATTGAGTTTAGGATTTGATGGAATGATGGTGAGATTTTGTGCACAACAAATGTGGAGAGCCAACCTAGTTTGATGTTGCCCTGAGTGACTTGTACCATTGATTATAGAAATCAGGATGCCATGAGAAACGTAGGGCATGGACTGACTTTGTAGACAAATGGGAATTTCTTGCACACAACAATGCGAGTGTTAAGAAACACTAATACAGAGTTGTGGGTTCATGCAAGGAAACCCTCAACCACACCGATACCTCTTGTACACGAGAAGGTAAGTGTTGATAAACACTAGTACTAGGTCACGGATTTATACAAGAAGGATCCAAAACATGCCATACTATGAACTATGCCCCAGTATGCACCTATCATAACGTACCTGGATATGGAAGACTTAGGCAGTCGTAAATAGTGGCAGTCGTAGGGAAAAAGATGCAAGCCTATATGAAAAGATCTAACAAAATCTAACAAGTCTCTTCCTTGTGACCACATGATACCTCTTGCCAAGAGTAGAACTAGGATGGACTTGGGATTGTTTCTCAAGACTTTTTGAAGCTTACACATAGAGGCATAAAATCTCAATTTTAATGGGACATTCCTTGTTCATGACTCAAGCGAAGACTTCATCATCATACACATGTTTTATTGGGAGGCGGAAAAGAAGGAATGTTGCGCATGGGTGGGCTAGATGGTAGATGATTTGTAGTATCAACATGATAGACAGTGGATCCGGTTATTTACCTTGGCGTCTACACAGAGGTTTTCACCAAGGTACTTGTCCATAGCGCCACCAAGTGGTTTTCACTAATGGATGAATTGTTTTTTCTTTCTTTTTCTGATTTTTTAATTTTTTTGTGTCATAAGGTGCCTGTTTGCTAGGATTTCACCAAAGTGACGATTTTTTCAGGATCTTTTTGTCATTTTTAAAAAAAAAAAATTTCTTGATTTTTTTTTTTGACAATTTAAGACTTTCTCAGGACTAAGCATAAAATCTTTTGAGGTGCATGATATTCATTGGATCATCCAAAGGATCTCCTTCAGGAGTAGCCAACTGATAAGCTCCTAATCCATATTTCATTGTGATTACATATGGTCCAGGCCAATTAGGCTCGAACTTGCCTTTCTTTTCTCTTTCTTGTAGATTTTTCTAATTTTCCATGAGGACAAGATCACCAACTTGGAATTCTCAGGTTCTGAATTTTTTATGATAACTCATGCGCAGACGGTTTTGATATACCCGAAGATGATTCAAGGCCTTGAGGCATCTTTCATCTAACAATTCTAGCTCTTGTAAGCGGGAAATTTTGTATTCTTCCTCTGGTAGGATGTTTTGCAGTGATACCCTTAGAGAGGGGATCTTGATCTCAAGGGGAAGGATGGCTTCAGAACCAAATACTAGGGAATAAGGAGTGGCACCTGTGGGGGTGCGGATGGAGGTGCGGTAGGCCCACAATGCAGGATGGATTTGGAGGTGCCAATCATGACCTACTTCATTGACTGTCTTTTTGAGGATTTTTATTAGGGTTTTATTAGAAGCCTCAGCTTGGCTATTGCCTTGGGGGTAATATGGAGTGGAGAAGTGGTGTTGGATGTTGAATTTTTGATAGAGTTCTTTGACATCCTGGTTCTTAAATTGTTTACCATTATCTGTGATGATAACTTTTGGTATGCCATATCGGCAGATTAGGTAGTTCAGGATGAATTTGGATATTTGCTTGCCGGTGGTGAAAGTAAGAGGGATAGCCTCTACCCACTTTGTGAAGTATTCAGTGGTGGTGATAATGAATTTATGTCTATTGGAAGATGAAGGGTGGATTTTACCAATGAGATCGAGCCCCCACTGCGAGAAGGGCCATGGTGTAATGAATGGCTGCAATTCTTGTGACGGTGCATGAATCTTGTCGCCATGCTGCTGGCAAGGGATGCATTTCTTCACATAATTGTATGCATCTTGTTCCATTTTAGGCCAATAGCATCCTGTTCTCAAAATTTTTTTAGCCAATGTGAGTCCACTTGAGTGTGCTCCACAGATACCCTCATGTACTTCACGTAATGCCCATTATGCTTCTTGTTTATCTAAACACCTTAGGAGGGAACCATCAAAATGCCTTCTGAACAAGGTGTCTGCAAGGATGGTGTAACGGGCACATCGACAGATGAAGGTTTGCTGTTGGGTTTTGGTGAGGTGTGGGGGAATGGTGTTGTCTTTGAGGAAAGCGAAGGTTTCTTGGTACCAAGGGGACTCAGGACCAATGAGAACACACACCATTTCAGACTCTAGTAGGTTGTATGCTGGTATAAACAATTGCTCGACCAAGAACTTGCACTTCTGACTGTGTGCTGACATTTGAAGGAGGGAGCCAATGGTGGCCATTGCGTCTATAGCCCTGTTGTTTGTTCATGGGATTTGGTCAAACTTGATTGCCATGAAATATTGCTTAAGATCTTCAACCATGGTACGGTAGGGAAGGATTTTATCATCTTTTGTCTGGTATTCATCATTGACTTGTTTTATGATGAGTTGGGAATCGCCATAGACTTGTAATTCCTTTATTTTCCAGTGGATAGCCAAGCGTAAACTTGTGATGAGGGCCTCGTATTTAATGCTATGTTATTGGTACATGCAAAGACTATCTTGTATGATTTGGGGATGCCATCTCCTTGAGGTGTAACCAATAATATTCCTGCCCCCGATCCATTTTGAGTGTAGGAGCCATCAAAATACAATTGCCATGTGGAGGATGTGGTAACAGTCATAATGAACTCGTCTAGTAATTCTGTGAGAAGAGGATGGTCACCTGGAAGTGGAGCTTTAGCCAACTGATCTGCAATGACTTGTCCCTTGATTGCTTTTCTATCCACATATTCAATGTCAAACTCACTTAAGAGCATGACCCATTTAGCCGTTCGGCCAGTGAGAGAAGCTTTGGACAAGAGATATTTAAGTGGATCATTTTTAGCAATTAGTTTTGTTTTGTTGTTTAGAATATAGTGTCAGAGTTTTTGTGTGCTAAACACAAATGCCAAGCATGCTCTTTCAATCGGGGTATAATTGAGTTCATACCCTACCAGTGCATGACTGATGTAGTAAATGACATGTTCTTTCCCTTGATCATCTGTCTGTGCCAATAATGCCCCCAATGCTACTACAGTAGTGCATATATACAAAATAAGGGGTTTTCTAGGAGTAGGAGGCATCAATACCGGAGGTGATGCAAGATATTCTTTTAGTTTCTCAAAGGCCTTTTGACATAGACAATCCCATTTAAATTTTGTGTCTTTACGCAACAGGTGTGCAAATGGATGGCACTTGTCTGCTAGCTGGGAAATGAAACACCTGACAGATTAGAGTTTTCCTTGGAGACTGCGCAGTTGTCTGAGAGTTTTTGGTGGAGGCATTTCGATAATAGCTTTTACCTTTGCGAGATCAACCTCGATGCCTCTGTGGGAAACAATGAATCCCAATAGTTTTCCTGATGTGACGCCAAACACACACTTTTTGGGATTTAGGCGCAGCTTGTATTTTTCCAATCTTTCGAAGATCTATTTTAGAATGGGGATGTGTTCTTGTCTTGTCTTGGATTTTCCTAGCAGATCATCCACGTAGTCCTCCATAATCTTGTGCAAGAGGTCATGAAAATTTGTTGTCATTGCCCATTGATACGTAGCTCCAGCATTTTTAAGGCCAAAAGGCATGACCCGGTAACAGAAGGTACCCCATGGTGTTGTGAATGAAGTTTTATGCTGATCCTCATCTGCTATCCTAATTTGGTTGTATCCAGAAAACCCATCCATTAGTGATAACATTTCATGTCCTGCTGTAAGGTCCACAATCATGTCTATATTGGGGAGTGGAAAATAATCTTTAGGACAAGCTATATTTAGATCTCGGAAATCTGTGCAGATGCGGATGCCCCCAGTAGGTTTGCCGACAGGTACAATGTTGGAGACCCATTCAGCATAATCTATTGGTTTGATAAATTCTGCGTCTAACAACTTTTGGAGTTCTGCCTTGACTAGGAGTGCAATATGTGGGTGCATTTTGCGCAATTTTTGTTTTACAGGTTTTGCATCTGGGCGGACGGTGAGATTGTGAACCACCAAGGCAGGGTCCAACCCTGGCATATCGGAATAGGACCATGCAAAATTGATTTTTACCTCTGTAAGGAAGTTGATGAAGTCTTGTTTCTCGATTTCTATGAGGGATTTGGCAATGAGAACATTTTTTGGAATGACCTCAGTGCCCATGTTGATGCTGTCTGTTTCTTCTATCAACAAATTTGATTTGTCCTATGGAAGGTAACCAATGGTAGGGAGGTCAAATCCCTCATCGTCAAGTGCCTTTTCCAGGTTTTCACTTTCAGATATGCCCTTTGTTTTTATTTCTTGTTCATCCAAAGGCGCCTCAGGGAGGTTTTCACCTAGGGAATCATATCTTTTTCTTTTATTATCTTTTTTGTGGCTAAGGGCATTGACTTGACTACCAAAGTATCCCTTTTCGTGTAGTTGAATACCCTTGATTCTGCTACAATCTTCCATATTTTGTGCTGTTAGGAGAGCAATGAGAGCATTATCGTCGGCGGAGATATCTAAAGTGGGTTTGTCTCATTGGCCCTAGTCAATGAGTTCAGGATGGACAAGATGTAGCTCATGTGAAGTGGGAGGGGTTACGGGGGTGATGGTATTGATGTAAGCATCTAAGAAGATATCTTTCTCATATTCATAAGGCATTTCATGAAATTCCTCTTCGTCAGCGCTTTTGATATCCGAAGAAGGACTAGAAGGGGCACCAGCGATAGTAATCTTAGGCACTGGGGTGTAGCCCAAGCCTCTGTTGTATCTGTAGGAGATAGGATTTATGGGTGTTTTTCTTCCTTTCTCCTCTGGTCCCAGGCCATGTCCTTTGTAACCCATTTTTTCATTTATGGCAGATGCTTTTGGGTACATTTCTTTGGATATTCTTGTTGGATCTTCATCTTCTTTCTGGTATAGCCATGAAGAGATATCTTCTTCGAGGCTCTTGTTATCAAGTGGGCCCCATTGTTGGAAGGTGGTGTTTTGGCATTGCATGACTGATTTTGGGTCCTTTTTTATCTCTTTTGGTTTGCCAAATGACTTAGGAGAGAGAGGGAGGTTGCCTATTAATAAGACGTCCTCCAATTTGTATTCTCCACAGCCATTGTCCAAGATCTTGATTTGATTATCTGGTTGGGATGATGTGGAGGCAACATTTGATGTGTCAGATGGAGGTGTTCGTGAGGGTCTATTTAGTGGGCAATGATACAGATGCTTCCCCTCTAATAGTTTGCAATATTGAAAAGGTTGGGGATCACCTTTGATAGTGATCTCTCTTCCATTATAGGGGAATTTGATGCATTGGTGATAGGTGGAGGGTAAGACCTACAAGGAATGAATCCATGGCTTCCTGAGAAGAATGTTGTAGGGGAGGTCAAGATCTAGTACTTGGCAAGGGCTTTCAATTGTAATGGGGCCCACTTGAAGAGGTAAGGTGACCACGCCCTTTGAAATTCTTTTTGCATCATCATATGCCCTTATTGTGATCCTTCTTGATGTGTCTATCAGATCCTCAGAAAGTCCCAATTGTTTAATTAATTTGTATGTACACAGATTAAGCCCGGATCCACCATCTATAAGGATACATTTGACCTTGTGCTTGTGGATGAGACCTTCGATGTGCAAAGGTTTGTTATGGTCTTCATCTGCGGGAGCATCTTTGGAGTTAAATACAATGTGTTGTTGGGCAGCAAGGTTTCCAATGGGGGCTTGGAATTGGGTGGTGTTGATGTTATCCAGAACGCATGATTGGAGAAGGGCTTGTTGCAAAATTTCTTTATGGATCAGGGAGGTCTTGAGAAGTTCCAAAATGGAGATCTGTGCAGGTGTCTTCCCAAGTTGATCAAGGAGGTCATATCAGCGGGTGGAAGACATGGGTGGGGGGTTTGGTGGGGGAAGAACTCCTTGGATGGTGACTCTTCCTCGGCGTGTAGTTGCATTGCAGTCATTCTGGAAATGGGAGGTGGAAGGCGTGGCACCTTGAATGACTATCCTAGCAGGATTTGGTCTGCTTTGGGAAGAAGGAGAATTGACTCCTTGGATGGTTATGACATTGACATGATTGTTTGCAGGTTCAATGTGACCTACTAAAAAATCAAAATCGGTTATGTGATTAGTGTAGTCATAACCCATTGCGTTAGATGATGAGCCTTTTCCTTTATCATGCTTCGGGAAGGGTTCCTGGTACATTTTGAGTTTGTCATTGTTATTACCAGGTTTTGTATTTTCTATCTCAATCTCACCTCTATCAATGAGATCTTGTATGTAGATCTTCAGTTTCATACACTTTCGTGTATCATGTCCCTTGATACGATGGTATTCACAATACTCATTTTCATTATACCATCTTGGTTTAGGTTGATTGGGGTCAAACGGGCAAGTGATTGGAAAAACCACTATACCTGCTTGGACAAGTTTTTGAAACACCACTTCAATAGGCTCAACTAGAGGAGTGAAATCTCTTGGAGTCCTGTTATTCGATCGGGGTGGTTGTCCCTGGATTGAGACATTGTTGTGAGGTTTTTTGGATTGATTTGGATTGTCTCGATTATTGAATTGATGATTATTGGTGGTGGATTTTGGGGGAGTGGCCACGGTTTGGACCCGCTTTGCATCAGTTATACCATCATTGACCACATTTTTGTTTTTGGATCAGAATTTTGGCTTGTCGTTATAATAAGAGGAAGAACTTTGTGTTGATTTTTGGTAATGTTTCAAGGTTCCTTCCTCCAACAAGACACGTTCGAGTGCGAGGCCCTTATCTGTCAATTTTTGGAAGGATTTGATGCATTGAGATATTAAAGGTCTTGAAAGTTCAGGCACCAAGTTCTTTTGGAATAGCTTAATTTGATGTTGTTCTGGCATGTCCCACTAGAATTTCTTGATAAGATGTCACCATCTTTGTAGGAAATTGGCGAAGGTTTCTCCGGGCCTTTGTTTTGTATTACATTAGTCCATCATAGAAATATCATTACCCATGTTGTATGCATAGTGGGCCACAAATTTTTTTGCCAAGTCTGGAAAAGAGACAATGGAACCTCGTGGTAAAGATGAGAACCATGCCAAGGCATCTCCCGTGAGATTTTTGGGAAAGAGTCTGCGAAGATAAAGGTCACTATAGGAGACTTCTTGGCATAAGATGTGGAATTCTTGGACATGGTCACGGGGATCTCCTTTGCCTTCATACTTGGTGAATTTAGGGATCTCAAATCTCGGGGGATATGGTGCAACTGATATAGACAGGTCATAAGGACAAGGGCAAAACTCTTCAAACGAGTAAGTTTTTCTTTTATTAGTCCTTTGTTTCATGTCCTTGATGATATTTTTCATGTCTTGAATTTCCTTGATGAGGTCTTATTGTGGGCTTTGATAATGATGAATTGTATTTGTCTCAAGAATTGGATGAGCCAAAGAAGGTGTACCACCACCAATATATTGATATGATGAGGAGGTGGGAACGCGGGATGTGATGATAGATGTCGCTGGGGTTTGAGTGACAGTTGGTTGTGGTCCGCAAACGGTTGTGACGGGACTGAATATGGCCTGGATAAAATTTGTGACATTGTTGGGAGGAAATGGGAAAAATTTGGAGGTGATTGGATAAAAGGGGAAGAAGTTATGGTAAACCCTAAAAATAGAGAAATATGGGATTTTGGGCTTCAAAAAGTGGATTTTTGGGATAAGGCCTCCAAGGAAGGAAATGTGGAAAATGGCAATGTGGAGAATTTGGTGAAGTTTGGAGGAAAATGGAGTCGAGATAAAGAAGATATGGCGAAAAAATATAATTTTTTTTTTTTTTTTTTAACCTTAGATTTAACAGAGCAGACAGAAACCCTAGATTTAACAGAGCAGAAACCCTAAATTTAACAGAATAAAAAAAATATCAAAGGTTCGGATTTCTGATTGTCTAGATAGACAAGAGCATAATCTCCTACTTTCACACTTTCTTGCGGTCAAACAGATTATATTTAAATAGAGCAGATAATAGGAAATGAAAAAAAACAAAAAGAAATGCAGACTATAGTTAGCACCTAAAAATTTCAGACAGATTAACAAAGCAGACAGTAGCACTAAACAAATAGAAAAGTGTTAAAGGTTTGGATTTCTGATTGTCTAGATAGACAAGAGCATACTCTCCTATTTTCACACTTTCTTGCGGTCAGAGCATACAGTCGCGCTAAACAGAATAGAAAAGTGAAAGGTCTAGATTTCTGATTGTCTATATAGACAAGAGCATACTCTCTTACTTTCACACAGATTATAATTAAACAGAGTAGATAACAGAGCAAATAACAGATCGGATAACAGGAATTCAAATTCCCACAAAAATGCTTGTGCTAATCGCAGAGCTATCGTGCTGAAACTGAAACAGAAATAGAAAAAGAACAGAAACAAAAATGAAACAGAAACAAAAAAGAAGCCGTTGCGCAAAAATACAAAGCCGCTATTCTGGAACTTGCAAAAAAGATTTTTTTTTCTTTTTTCTGCAGTTGCACTATTCTGGAACCTGCGTCTCACAACTTACAAAAACCTAAAAAAAATATTAGTTCTTAGGGACGTGGGTCCCACCGGGCATGCCAAAATGAAGAGGGGAAAATAGATTTGAAGGTTAAATGATCAAAACATAACGAAATAAACATGCAGAATGCTAAAATATCATTAAAAGACCATTTCACCTTACTATTTTACTTTCTCCTTTGGATTGAGCTTGATGAAGTGAAAGCACCCCTTGATAATGCTCCACTTGATGTGCTCCTTTGATTGTTGGATGTGGATGGCTCTCCAATGTTGTGCACAAATGGAATGGATTTGAAAAATGATAAGGATGAGATGATCAAGTTGCCAAGATGATTTCCTGGACTCAAAAGGGCAGCATAAACTTACTGGATTTCAAGATGTTTTGAATGAAGGGATGGAGCCCTATTTTATAGGAAGAGGAGAGGAAAATAGATGGCTAGGATGAATTCAAGATGAAGGGTTAAGATTTACTTGTGAGCTCACACAAGGTCCAAGAGAGGGTGTGGAGACCAAGAAATATGCCTTAAAGGCATTTTGTATATCCACACTCCACAAGATGCATTGGAGGAATTAAAAATTCTCCAAAAAAGGATATCATGGGGATTGAAGAAATAAAAAGGAATTAAAAATTTCTTGGGAGAGGGGATGCCTAGAGGAATGTGTGATTTTGAAAATCTTACATTCACCTAGGAAAAGAGCATTTAAAGCTAGTGGCTTGATGAAAAGGACAAAGAGTTGACTTTGTGGCTAATCATGATGATTAACCATTAATGACTCATTAGGAGGGGGATTAGAGGAAATGTTAGGTGGGATTAATATTTATAGGAGAATTTGACTAGGAGAGAGAATGAGTGGAGGGAATAAAAAATTAGAAGAATAATGTTTAGGGAGTTTCTAGAAGAATGAATTAAGAAGATGATTTGTAGGAATCATGTAGGTTAACTAATTAATTGAAATTAATTAGCTAAGAGGAAGATTTGTAAGGATTTGATTTTTTTAGAAGAATAAAGAAAGGGATTGATTTATTAAATAAATCAATCATATGCTATAGTGACAATATTAATTATATTTAATTAATATTGAGAGGAATTTGAATTAACATAATTAATTAATTAATTATGCGAGGAATAATTAAAATAATTATTTTTAAGTGTCTACAACATCTATTAGATTTTTGCGTTCTATTGCTGCTTCTTATGATTTAGAGGTTGCGAAAATGGATGTGGATACTACTTTCCTTGATGGTGATTTGGAGGAGGATATCTATATGACACAACCAGAGCACTATGTGGTGAAAGGTAAAAGTAATTTGGTCTGTAAATTGAAGAAATGTTTGTATGGCCTCAAACAGAGTCCTAGGATGTGGTACTAGAAATTTGATACATATGTGTTGAGTTTGGGATTTGAGCATTCTAAATCAGATCACTGTGTTTATTATAAATCTGATGGTGATCATTTCCTGTACATTGCATTATATGTTGATGATATGTTATTCATTGGTAAAGGGAAAGGTATGATTTTAGAACTAAAATCTCTGCTTGCTCCTAAATTTGGGATGAAAGATCTTGGTGCAAGGAAACGCATTCTTGGGATGAAAATTAAAAGAGATAGAGTGAATATAAAGCTATGCCTAGACCAGAGTAATTATGTGAATTCAATTTTACGGAGGTTCAATATACATGATTGTAGACCATTATGTGTTCCCTTCATAGTTGGAACAAAATTATCTATTTCAGATTGTCCTACATCTCCATCAGAGATGGAAGACATGAGAAGAGTTCCTTACCAGAGTGTAGTTGGAAGTTTGATGTAAGCTATAGTTTGTACTATATCGGACATTGCCTAAGCAGTAGGAGTTCTTTCCAGAAATATGTCTAATCCTGGTAGAGTTCACTGGGATGTAGTCAAAAGAGTCTTCAGATATTTGAGGATACCTTAGAGTATTCTTTGTGTTATCATGGTAATTTGGTTGGAGACGTGATTTCCCTTGATATTCACAGTTATGTGGATTCAGACTAGGCAAGTGATATTGATAGCAGAAGATCCACCAGTGCTTATGTGTTTACTTCATTTGGTGGTGCAATTAGTTGGATGATTAAGAGATAGGTTGTGGTTGCTTTCTCCACTACAAAAGTAGAGTATATGGAAGCTACTCATGCTTGTAAAGAATCCATTTTTATTAAGAGACTGTGTTATGATATTATAATAAAACAAGATACAGTGATAGTTTATTGTGTCACTCAGAGTGCAATTTTCCTAGCTAAGAACCTGACATTTCACGTCTGGACCAAACACATTGATATTAAGTATCATTTTGTCAAAGATATGTTTGAAGATGGCAGGGTGAAGCTAGTTAAGGTAGAGACTGTGATGAATGTTGTAGATTATTTAACTAAGGTTGTGAGCACATATAAGTTCAGATGGTGTTCGGAGTCTATGGGCCTCATGGCCCCTAGCAATGAAATTACTATGTTGATACTCCTGTTGCTCTTGCAAGGTGTTCGACAAGTGGGAGAATGTTGGAAAAATGGTCTCTCAACCTTGCATTTACATGAGGTTACTATTTATAGTGAGATTTTGTTTCAGCATGAAATGGTGCGAAATTCTCCCCAAAGCTTCTAGTTGGCTAGATGAGCATGCTGGTAAATTTCCGTCACAAGATCAAAGCTAGTTTTGAAGATATTAAAGTTTTCATTTTTGGAGGGTCAGATGAAAGGTTTAAAATTAATTTTGAGGACTTTAGAGGCTTTTAAATGCCATGAAAATTGGACATAAATGGCATAGTATTTTACGAGGTGATAGATAACTTTTTAAGCTTTTTGACGCTTCAAACGGTTCATCAATCGGACACACAGTTCACAAATTATGGCCTCAGGAAGTTTGGACTCCTGAAATAGGACATATAAATGAGCTGTAAAAAAAAGAAAAAAAGTGTTGATGTGTGTTTTGACACGTCATAGGGAATCTAGAATGGAGATAAGGTCGACTTTGATTTATTGAGTGGTTTTAGCCCATGGTTTTGTAATACCGTTTGATGGTTTCTTGTATTGCATCTCCTATATATGAGGTGTGTGAGATAGAGGTTATGTGTAAGAGTCTTATGGATATTAAGTTAACTCCAAGTCTCTAATTAGTGGTACTCTTGTGAAAAAGCTTCTCTGCAAGTATATTGTGATTTTTTATTGATTATTGAATAATATATTGTGGTCCTTTTGGAATGTGGGGTTTTTCTCCCGAAAGGGTTTTCCCCACGTAAATCACTGTGTTTCTTAGTTGTGGTATGCATGATATTTAATTTATTTCTATTAAGTTTATGTAACTACTATAACAATTTGCCAAATTTTTTTGCATTACCCTCCTCTCAAAGTTAGTGTAGGAAGTTGTTCCGCTGCTTAACTTAGTTACAATTAACATGATGATCTAAACATTCTACTTCTTTATTTTCGTAGCAAAAAGGTTTCTTTTCTCATTGTTGGAGAATTTACATTTGAGGAGAACTTACCAATATTTAATATAACTTCTTTTGCATACTGTGAATGATGAAAATGTGTATGTAAATAAAGCCTAAGATCTAAATAATAGAAACAATGTAGTGCTAAAAAATGTGCATCTAAATAAAGGAAACAATGCAGTGCAAGATCTAAAACCAACATTTACAGAATCACTAAATAAAGCCTAAGATCTATGCATAAATCAAATGATAAAAATAATGCCATAAAAAAGACCTTAAATTGCTCCACTAATACTTGAGATTTTCTTGCATGCTTGATGTAGATTTGCTCCCAGATTTTGTAGCATAACTTTGATATCGTCATGATAGTATGAAGACTTAATACTTGATAATGGATGATAACTATTCATTATGATAATGCTTTATGGATGCTTGATAGTGATATTGGTAGCTCTTGATAATGATAATGATAGATGCTCACTTGAAATGATCTACTTCATTTGAAGTGCTAGCTAAGGAGAAATGAATGAGTGAAGGTCTTATATATATATATATATATATATATATATATATATATATATATATATATATATATATATATATATATAAATTAATGAGGGGAGATCAAGTGGAAAGCTTTACTCCCCTCAAAAGAGGGATGAAAGTTTCACAAAGGATTCCTTTCAATTTTTCACACATTACATTCAAAAGAGGGGTTGAATTCACTAGATCCAATTCCCAATGGTAAGAGATTGAATACTAAGTGAATTACAATGAATTTGAAAAGTATTAGGAAAGTAAATTAACCCTCTTTTGTAATAGATTAGTTGAATTAAGCAAATTGAGACTAATTGCATAAATGACAAAGAAACAATTATATCTTGAGATAGAGATGTAGGATGAAATTGTGCACCCAAAATTAGCAATACAATGTCAAGATAAAGATTCCTTGCAAATCTGAGCAAAATTTGCATGGACCGTGTGTAAGTTGCACAGGGTCCTCTGAAAAATCCGCACGCTGAAAAGGGTTTTTTCGTCTTTGAAAATGAAGCCTAAACTTGCGATTACAACCACACACCTACAACCTACACATAGAAAAGAGAGGAAAATGTTGTTGGGATTGGGGGTTTGCCTTTAGGTCAAACCCCATTTTGGAATTAACCAAGTGGTTGAAAAATGTTGAAAGAAAATGTCTGAAGTAAAATCCACCTCAAGAAGGGGATGTAACTGAAATGTTGATACCTTTGTAGATGAATTTTCTTGAATGGATATGTGAAATAAGATGTCTTGAATGTTGATAGAAATCTCCTCTTCAATGGTTGAATCCTTGTCTTGAATGCAACACCTAGCCTTGAAAGGAGACTTGAAATGATCAATGCTTGAATGAATTCTTGAATGTTTAAATGCTTGAATGCTTATTTTCGCTTATGATCAACTTCGCTTATCATCGACCTTGCTTATGATTGCCTCTGCAAATAGGAGGGGAAGTACTCCTTATATACTTGCCAATTAGGGTTATTTAAGTAATTTCCCATCTTAGGTCGACACAGAGAAATTTTTCCCGCTTCACAATTGACAATCCCAATGCAAGGGGGGACCAAAGGGGGCCCAAAATAGGGCTAGGACAAGGGCACCATGCCCTTGTTTTGCCCTAATTTAGGACAAACATCAACAAAAGGCAGTACAAAATTATTTAAAATGCAAGTTATTGATGTCATGAGCATGTTTCAGGTCTCCGATTAGGCTTAGGGATTCGTTCGCTAATGCAAAGACCCAAATGCGGTCGAAAATTACAATGGTCGCAATTTTATGATGCTACATTTAGCCCCCACTTTAGTGGGAGTATAAGAGTACACCAATGCTACCAGTAAAGTACAAGGAGACAAGATTGAAAGAATTTCACCACGTCAAGGAGGCAAGATACACCAAGCCCCCATTGGACTAAGGATCTTATAACTTCAATTGACAAAGTAAAAGGGAAGATCAAGAGGGAGAACCATGATTGCAAATAGTAAAGTTCCCCTCATTATGAGTCATGAAAAGAAAGGATACCAAAAATTATAAAGAAAAGCCAAAGTCTGCTAAGTAACTTTAAGTATCAAGAAGGAAAATATGAGTAGAGTGTATGCCCCCACATTAAAGTGATCGTGCACACCTTATCGGGAGCGATTGCTTTAAGGTAGGATACACCTCAGAGAGAGAAAGAGAGGGAGCACATTATCGCAAGGATTTAGCCCCCAATCGAGGAATAAACCGAAGGATAATGAACACAAAACACAAAGTATGGGGTGGATTCACTTTTCTCAGGGTCAGTATGTTGTATGATAACTCATGTTTATCATGTATATATATGCATAGAATAGTCCTCATTCCCCAAAGAAAGGAAATTGCCTTGGAATAAAGGGAACACATGTGTTTTTTGAGTCAAAATGAAAGAGATCAAAAGATATCTAGACATCAATAGGGACAAAAAATAGAAGAATAGGGATACACATAGAAGAATGGTCACAAAAGAACAAGAAGGGAGAGAGGTAGAGGATCTACGGTACTAATGCAGCTAGTCTAGCATGACATCCACCTCCCGATCTTGTTGATCATTATTTTGGGAAGTTTGAGAAGGTGGGAAACATGCTAGAGGAGCGACATCGAGAAAAATAGATGGAGCTATCACAAGATCCAAACAAGGACTATGCTCGTGTGCTAAGTCACTTTGTTCATTTCTAGGAGCTAGGATTAAGGCTTTTGAAAATTCTGCAGATAAATGTTTGTCAACATAACCATATTCATATTCACTATCAGAAGCATTAGAAGTTGTATTGCCATTATGAATAAAATTTTCACCTACTTCTTCATCAAGATTTATAAAAAGAGGAGCTCTAACATGAATAGAAGTAAAACCATCACATTTTTTTTGTAGCTTATGATTTGGAGATTTAGGTTCAACATCTTGCTTAAGAGAAAATGGAGTCATGTCAACTGTTGGTGTTTTGGGAGATTGAATAGTTTGAGAAACAACTTCATGAGCTCTAGCATGATGTTTTTGTTGGAACGTTCTCTCACACACTAATTATGTCCAGTCTTAGCGGAAGGATGAGAAGACCGAGGTATATTTGTTGAAGGAGGAATGTTCTAATTTTTGGTAGTTGGATGGTTAGGTTGAGGTATTTTAGGTTGGACAAGAGGAGAGGTAGGTTTCTTCTCTCTATAAGAGGAAGGAGGTGGAATTTCACCATATAAAGGAGAAATGTTTGGTGTAGGAAGGAGACCAGGTCCATCATGAGGAGGAGGTATAGGTCTAACCTTAGGAGGAATATTATTGTTCTTATTGGGAGAAGGAATAGTTTCATCCATAGGAATAGGTTGGGAATCTTCCTTAGGAGGAAGATTAGTTCTATCTGTTAGGGGAAGAACCTCATCTTCAAGAATGATGGGAATATCAAGTGTTGGAGTTCTAGGTTGGCTTAAGGATAAGCTCATATCTTTCTTTCATAGACCCCAGAACCCCAGAGTCCTGAAGTCTTGCCTTGTCCTTTTTCATTGAAGCCTCAGAATCCCAGAATTATGAAGTCTTCATGTTTTATCATTTGTTTGTGAACCTCAGAACCCCAGAGTCCAAAAGTTGTTTATTTTTTCCATCCCGGAACCCCAGAGTCTTGGGGTGTGTTCTTGTTTTTTTGTTTTACCTCAGAAGTCCGGAACCCCAGAGTTCCGAGGTGTGTTTTTGGTTTTCTTGTTTGTTACCTCGAAAGTCCAGAACCCCAGACTCCTGAGGTTGTGTTTAAGGCGACTATACAGATGCAGTATCGAGGGGTATAAATAGGGGAAACAAAATTTTCTAAGCTCATTTGTGTACTCAAGTTTTTCTAGCCTCCCAACTCTACCTCCTGACTTTGTGCCTCCGTGTTGCCGAGATTTTGTGGGTTTTCTTCTGCTAGGTTGGTGTATTTTTCTCTCCCTTTGTGTTTTTTGGTTTTGATTTTTCTAGTTTGTTAGCGTAGATTTTCCTTTCTTGTTTTTTCATTTTTCCATGTTTTCCTTTTTCTCATGTGCCCTAGGTTTTTATTCCACCTCAAAACCTTGGAGTTCCAGGCTTCACAATCTTATTCCACCTTGGAACCCCAAAACCCCAAAACTCTGAGCTTCATGGTCCTATTTTACCTCAGAACCCCAGAATCTTGGAGTTCAGAGGTTGTTTCTTCTTGACCATGCCTTCACCCCTTCTAACTTTGGAACCCCGGGACCCTGAAGTTCTAAAGTCCTTTCCGATTAGGCCATTGTTTTAACTCGAAACCCCAGAGTTCCAGACCATCTTTCGGGCCTTCGACCAAACTACCTCGGGACTTCAGAGTCCGAAGTCCTGAATCATCCTAACTAGCTCACCCTGAAACACCAAAACCCTGAACTTATGGGTCATGTTGTTTTAACCCATCCTAACTTCGGAACCCCAGAACCCCAAAGTCCCGAAGTCAATTTTTCTAGAAGGAGTTACCCACCCCAGAACCCCAGAGTCTCGAATTGGGTGATAATATTCATATTTTGATACTTTATGATAGGCTAATTTGTGTTTCCTTCTTGCAGATTAGAGAAATTAAATGGACCCAACCTCTAGCAAGAGAGTCAAGGAATTGGATAAAATCCCCGTAACCATGAAGTACCATTATCAAGGGCAAGTCAATGCTTCGAAGATGGATGATCAGATTAAATGGGTGACTGACATTGAGGTGGGGCATAATGAATTAGATGATATAAGAACACAATTGGATAGGCCAAGGTTGGAGGCTCCTTATAGGAGAATCATGAGGTCGGGGTTAGTAGAAGCAACCATTTTTCCTCAATTTGTCCAAACCCCAAAATTCATTATGACCATTGCATAATTTTATAACACATACACTAGAAAGTGCACAGATGATCAAGGAAGGACAATATCTGATCTGTCAGCTGATATGATAGGATTTGTATTTGGCATCCCTTTAAGGGATGAAGTGCTCCTAACTACTGAGGAAGAAGCTATTGAAGTATGGATAAATGATATTCTTCATGCAAAAGAAACATGAGTGAAAATTGGTTAGAGGAGGAGAGGAAGACAGGACTAAAATCCATAGATATTCCAAGGGCTGATTTCAAGGAGCCACAATGTGACTTAATCATCATGTTGAACAAGGCCTTCGGCAAGACAGATTGCCGACATTTCCACCCTTGGATGTTCCAATATATGACAACTATTCTGATTGGAAAATAATACTTTGATTGGGCCCAAATATTGTCAAATAGTTCATTCATAGGCAGTTGATTGAGGTACACAAAACAAAGAAATTCTTATTTACCTCGTATGTTATCTGGGTAGCCGCTCGAGAAGGCAAATTTCCAAGATTACAAACATAAGGCCAACTTGGTGATGAGAAAGGACAAAAATAGGTGTGGGAGTATTACACTTAACTCCCTCTGGGCAATGCAAAGACACATTTCAAAAGAATAAATGTTGCCTTCCTTTTCCTTGTCATTATCAAACTCACAGGTGATCATACAGGCTACAGAATAAGCTCAGAAGCAATGACCATGATCAGGGAATGGGTATGTTGGTTCATTTAGAACCAACATTACACATATATCAGAGTTAGTTGATTCACAAGGAACCCTATGATACTGCCTCGATACTATAATGACCGAATAATACTCTTAAAATATGTCAGGAAGATGGTCCGGCTACAATCATTGTTATCTTCAAAACATAAGACATGTGTTGATTTCTCTATTTCAATTGGTTACTTTTCCTATTCTAAAATTCAAGTAGCTAAGTCGGTTGAGCTAGAGCAGCAAGATTTACATTTAAAAGAATTTAACTATTCTTAAGAGTAGTATGACCCATACGACAAATTGAAGCAAATGATGCCAAAAGCATATGATGAGCATCGGTCGAGTTTGGAGGATTTTTGGGCAAACCCCGAAGATAGTTTTGAAGTTAGAGAGATAAATTATTCCAGGCTCTCAGTTCTGCAAATAAGGAATTTTGAAATAGAGACCAATCTCCCTAAAGAATTAAGGGATGATGGTGAATGGCTAGACCCAACACAAGAAACTAGGAAAGAAATAAACAATGGCTAAGTTTGAGGATTAGGCTGAGCACCTCAAAAGGGAAACAAAAGGAATCAACCTCCGGTAATCCTTGTTAGACAACTCAGATAACCAGAGGATAACTGAGAGGGGGGGTGAATTAGTTCTCAAAAAATTATAGAACTTTAAGCATTCAAATCCTTATTACCGAAACACATAAACCCAATACTGGAATGCATAAACCAAATACTGGAATGCACAAACCAAATACCGAAATGCATAAACCAAATACCAGAATAACTGATATAGAAATTAAACATAAACATAAATCATAGAACAATTACCATCCATCTAGAACACATGACACCAAGATTTATACGTGGAAAACCCAATAAAGGGAAAAACCATGGTGGGAAGCCTACCCACGGTCATATAATACTTCTGCAGTAAGTATGTGATTACAAAATGAGGGGCCTGCACATGCGGGAAGGCCAACATCCTAGAGCACACTGCTCATCACAAAAGGAGCCTCACTGAATACAAAATAAATCCAGACTAAAATCCGAAAAGAAGAGTGAACTGCAAAGATAACATCTCCTATGCCTGAGTACAATTCTGGTTAAGCTTGGTATTAGAGGTATTTAACCTCTCTTACCAACCCAATTCGATCACCTATGATCAACCAAAAATCTTGTATATGGTTACAACATTATTCACACATGTAATTGCATAACCAACCCATAACCATAATCCCATGATCTACAAAGAGATCTTACATCATATTTATACCAACCCAGGACCTAAACAATTAGGTCGACCACCTAAAAGATAATACAATAAATTCATAACATAAACCCGTAATCCAATGATCAACCAAGTCGGCCTAAGATCGAAACAACATAATCCAATCAATGAATCCATCCGATAACGCATCAGGATCATCCACCAACACGTTACATAAACTGGTCCATAACCTAGCAGAATAAGACAACATTAGGTCTGGTCCTAAATCCAACACCACCGATCAATAGGAACACAAACAAGATAACCAACAACATCCCAAAATCCATCTATAAGCTGCACCAACACCACTTATCACATGCATAAAAAGATCTTCAACAAAGCTCCGCCTGTAAAACCCTTACCGGTGACCAAAAGGCTTACTAGAACAAATGATAGTATCCAAGTCATCAAATCCCAAACTAACTGATTGTGAAATGCATCTGAATAACATGAATGATAGATCCAAATCAATTCCACAAACCAAAGCATACCAGATCATACCAGATCAATATCATAAACCAACCACTCTACAGAAACTAATCGAAAACCGGTAAACAACCAAAACAGCTGGTGTTTCAATCAATGACAAAATATCAATGCAACACATAATCAATTCCTTCAAATTTCCAACAATCTCCCCCTTTGACATTGATGGAAACACTAGATGTGAAAAACATCCAAGTACCAAGAAATGCCAAACAAGTCTCCCCCTATGGAAGACAACAAAAAATCTCTCACAAAATGATATAGAAATGAAGCTATGAACCAAACTCCCCTAATGAATATATCTCTCCCTTATTATTTTAACAAGAATAACTCTCCCGCTTTGACATCAATGCTAAGGATTTGACATAAATATCAAAGAAAAAACATAAATCCTCTGATTCTTACAGCTGGCTACTCCCCCTGAGTAGTAGCACCACATATCAATCCAAAATGAATAATAGCTCTGATAACGCATACCAGAATGATGCCAATCAACACCACTCGGGTCTCTACCAGAGGGGCATAAACCTCCAATCTATCTCTGAAGTAATCAAATGATTCTTTAGGCAAAGGTTTAGTGAAGATGTTTGCAATCTATTCTTTAGTGTTCACATAAACCAGTCTGACTTCATTTGCTTCCAACTTCTCCTTCAAAAGGTTATACTTGATAGATATGTGCTTTGTCTTAGAATGAAATACTAGGTTCTTTGATATATCAATAGCAACAAAGTTATCACAGTGAATAACTACTAGTTTATTACAATCCACCTTTATATCCTTCAACATTTGCTTCATCCATAGAACTTGTGTACAGTTAGTAGCAACAACAACATACTTAGCTTTAGCAGTAGATAAAGAGGTACATGACTACTTTTTTGCTGATCCATGAAACAAGTTTCTTTCCAAGAAAGAAAGCTCCACCAGATGTTCTCTTCTGGTCATCAACATCTCTAGCCCAATCTGCATCTGTATATGCATATAATGTAAAGTCATCATTTTTAGGATACCACAAACAATATTCAGTTGTCCCTCTGCAAATACTTGAAAATCCTTTTCACCGCACTTCCATGATTTTCTCTAGGATCACTCTGATATCTTGATACAATACAAACTGCATTCATTATATCTGGTCTAGTCTGAGTCAGATATAAAAAACCTCCAATCATAAACTTATACCTTGTAGGATTTACCAGTGCAGATGCATCTTTCTTTATCAATTTCTCACTTGTAACCATTGAAGTACCAACTAGTTTAGAATTTTCCAGCCCAAATTTCTTCAACAACTCTCTAGCATACTTAGTTTGACAGATGAAAATACCTTTATCAGTTTGATTAATCTGCAAACCTAAGAAGAATTTCATCTCCCCAATCATGGACATCTCAAATTCATTCTTTATATTGTTAGAAAATTCCATACACAACTTATCTTCACATCCAAAAATGATATCATCAATAAAGACCTCGATAATCAATATGTTATCATCAGTGATCTTATAATATAAATTACTGTTAGCATTACCTTTAGTGAAATCAAGATTCAAAAGATATTTATCTAGTCTTGCATACCAAGCTCTAGGGGCTTGTTTCAATCCATATAAAGCTTTCTTTAACCTGCAAACAATGTTTTTGTCATCTGAAAGTGAAAATCCACTAGGTTGCTCAATATAAACTTCCTCTTCAAGATCTCCATTCAAAAATGCACACTTAACATCCATCTGATAAACCTTGTAGTTCTTATGTGCAACATAAGAAAGAAATAATCTCACAGCTTCAATCCTAGCTACCGGTGCAAAGGTTTCACCATAACCAATTATTTCGTTCTAAGAATATCCTTTACAAACCAATCTAGCTTTATTCCTCACAACTTGTCCATCTTCATTCAATTTACTCCTAAAAACCCATTTAGTTTCAAAAGCATTCTTATTTTTAGGTCACAGAACTAAAGTCCGTGTGTTATTCTTTTCTATCTGATCTAATTCTTTTTCCATAGCTTTCATCCAACATTCATCTTTACAAGCTTCAATTATTGATGTCAGTTCAACTTGAGAAATTAAACATACCTCACCAGCTACCAACCTTCTTCTTGTCATCACTCCTTTGTTTTTGTCTCCAATGATCTGATCTTCTGAATGATTCAACCTTACATACGTAGGAGTCTTTTGATTTTCTGTTCCTTTGTCTCGATCTTTAGTTACTGTTGAATTTTCTGATACTGCCGGAGTAACTGGTTCAACATTTTGTTCTGATGTAGGTGCTACCAATTTAGTTATGATCATTTCCACTGTCGGTTCTCTCTCATAAGTTTTGATTTGACTTTTGTTATGCTCATCCTCCTTAACATTTGTGCTCTCCATAATTCTCTACAATCTTTTGTTGTAACATCTATATGCTTTGTTTTCATTAGAATAACCAAGAAATATTCCTTCATCACATCGAGGATCAAACTTTCCAATGGAATCATTTCTTTTGATATAGCATTTACTACCAAAGATTCTAAAATACCTAACTATCGATGTATGACCAAACCATAACTCATAAAGTGTCTTACCGATGTCTCCTTTGATATGAACTATGTTGAATGTGTATACCATTGTGCTTACAACTTCTCTCTAGTAGACATGAGGTAGATTAGCTTCCATCATCATAGTTCTATATGCATCCAAGATAGTTATGTTCTTCCTTTCCACAACTCCATTCTATTGCGGTTCCCAGGGTGCGCACAACTATCTCCTTATCCCATTCTTCTCACAATAGCTGTTAAATTCACCAGATGTGAATTCTCCACCCTGATTTGATCTTAAGCATTTAATCTTCAACCCTATCTTTGTCTCAACTTTAGCTTTAAAGATTTTAAACTTTTCAAATGTTTCAGACATCTCCCTTAGAATAGTAACCCACATCATTCTTGAATAGTCATCAACGATTAGCATGAAATATCTATCACCTTGAAATTTTTTGTTTCTAGCAGGACCACACAAATCAGTATTGTAATGTGGAAAAATGGTGAATGATAAGATCAATAGTAAAAATACCCTTTCCCTCAAGGAGAGATGAGAGTTTCACTATTGATTACCCTTCAAACACTTTTCACCTAATTACATTGGAAGAGGAGAGGAGAATTCACTAGATTCAACCTTCAAAAATTAAAGATTGAATCCTGAATGAATGGGAATGATAAGTTGATACCTCTCCCTTATTTGAAATGAAAGGAATTGATTGAATTATGTAGTGCAAAAGTGACCAAGAACTGA
The DNA here is from genome assembly GCF_030272615.1 of Cryptomeria japonica. Classification (NCBI taxonomy): domain Eukaryota; kingdom Viridiplantae; phylum Streptophyta; class Pinopsida; order Cupressales; family Cupressaceae; genus Cryptomeria; species Cryptomeria japonica. Next base: position 558,939,607 of record NC_081408.1, on the reverse strand, counting down.
TTATAAATTGAGATCAGAATATGGGATGAAGTTGTGCACCTGGATCTAGCAGTAATATGTCGAGACAAATCCGCCCTGCGAATTTGAGGAAAAGTTGCCCAAACCGTGGCGGGAATGTACACGGTCCTCCGAAAAATCCATGAAATGAAAAAGTTTTTTCCACCTCTACAAATAGAGATCGAATCCAAAAGTACAACTGCACAGCTACAACCTACACATAGAAAAGAGAGGAAAATGGGTTGGGATTTGGGGTTTGCCTTTAGGTAGAACCCCAGTTTGTGAATTAACCAAGTAATCAAAGAAAGTACTTGCAAGTAGATGTAAATGAAAGACTAAATTGTAAATCACCTCAAGGGAGGTTGTGATAGCAATGTTGATAGAAATGCTTGTGTGGAATTGAATGTTGGAATCAATCTCCTATTCAATGGTTGAATCCTTGACTTGAATGCAACACCTAGCCTTGAAGGGAGACTTGAGAATGCTCAATGTTAGAAAGGAATGCTTGAATGCTTGAATGCTATTGAATGCTTGATAAAATCCAATCTTATCCAACTTCAACTTATTGAATTTATCCAAATAAGAGGATGAATGCTCCTTAAATACATGTTAGTGGATTTGATTTTTGTCACAAGCTGACATCGAGAGAGTTTCCTGCCCAACGCACAACCAAAAATGCAACCCTAGGAAGGGTCCTGCCCCAAAATAGGGCAGGGATGGGGGTGCCACACCGTTGTCCTAGGGGGACAGTGCTGCCACACCCCTGTCCTAGGGGGGACAATGGTGACGCGCACCTGTCATACCCCTTTCTCCAGTGTAGAGTGCAGACGGGATGATGTAGAGGTCAAGAAAGAAGTTGTTTCTGAGGGTTGAGCAATCGCCGGTCTCCGATCAGGCTAGAGGATTCGATCTCACGTACATGAGGACCCTAATGCAGTCAAAAATTGCTAGGGTCACAATTTTATGACACTACATTTATCCCCCACTTTAGTGGGAGTATAAACGTATGCCAATATTTTCGGTAAAGTACAAGGAAATAAGATTGAAAAACTTTTACCACATCAAGGAGACAAGATGCACCAAGCCCCCAGTGGACTTAGGATCTTACGACTTTGATTGACAAAGTAAAAGGGAAGATTGAGAAGGGGAGAACCATGACTAAAAGTAGAAATGTTCCCTTCACTATGAGTCATGAAGGCAAGGATACCAAAGATTACAAAGAAAAACAAAGTTCACTAAGTAATTCTATGTATCAAGAAGGAAAATATGAGCGAAGTGTATGCCCCCACGTTAAAGCGATCACACGCGCCTTATCAGGAGTAATTTCTTTAAGGTAGGATATACCCAAGATAAAGAGAAGGGAGGGAGCATGTTATTGCAATAATTTAGCCCCCAATCAAGGAACAAACCCAAGGATAATGAACACAAAACACAAGGTAGTGTCTCTTTCCTTGGGGTCAGTATGTTGTATGATAACTCATGTATATCATGTATGTATATGCATATAATAATCTTCATTTCCCAAAGAAGGACACTACCTTAGAAGAAAGGAAAGAGAGGATGCCTTTTGAGTCAACATGAAAGATACCAAGAAAATATCTCAATGCTTTGCATCATCCCTAAGTAGACATTAAGGGAACAATAGAAGAACAATGATACATATAGCAGAATGGTCACAAAAGAGAAAGAAAATAGAGAGAAAGATCTGTAGTGATAATATTGCTAATCTAGCACGACATCCGCCTCCCGATCTTGCTGATCACTATTTCTAGGAGGTGAGCAACATGCCAGAGGAGTGACATCGAGCACAATAGATGGAGCTATTACAAGATCCAAACAAGGACTATACTCATGTTGTAAGTCACTTTGTTCGATTCTAGGAGCTAGGATTAGGGTTTGTGAAAACTCATTTGATAAATGCTTGTGCACATCAACATACTCATACTCATTATCAGAAGCATTGGGATTTGTATTGCCATTATGAATAACATTTTCACCCATTTCTTCATCAAAGTTTAGAGAAATAGGAGGAAGAACATGAATAGGAGTAAAAATATCACATGTTTTGTGCAACTTATGATTTGGAGATGTAGGTTGAACATCTTGCTTAGGAGAAAATGGAATCATGTCAACTATCAGAGTCTGAGGAGATTGAGTATTTTGAGGGATAGCTTCATGAGCTTGACGTGTCTTCATCGATGTTCTCTTGCACAATGATTCCATCGAGTCTTAGTGGAAGGCTGAGAAGGAGGAGGAACACTTGAAAAAGTAGGAATGTTTCTCTCCTTGATAGTGGAAGGTTTTAGTTGAGATCTTTTAGGTTGAACAAGGGGAGAAGCATGCCTCTTCTCTTGATAAGAGGAAGGAGGTGTAATTGGGCCATAGAAAGGAGGAAAATTAGGTGTAGGAGGGAGACCAGGTCCATCATGAGGAGGAGGTATAAGTCTAACCTTAGGAATAATATTGTTGTTCTCCTTAAGAGAAGGTAAAGTCACATCCATAGTTATAGGTTGATGATCTTCCTTAGGAGGGAGATTAGTTCTAGCTATGAGGGGAAGAACCTCATCTCAAAGAATAATAGGAATGCCAAGTGTTGGAGATATAGGTTGATTTAAGGATAAGATCATATCGTTCTTCCATTTTTGATAAGTTTGAAAAAGAGCATCGCTCCTTGATAGAAGAGATTGAAATTTTTTAGGCCAAAAGAGATCAATAGGAACACCGGGGCTTCTTTCTGATGGATGAAATAAGCTATGGTTCATAGTTATAATTTCTCCATTGTGAGGAAATTTCAGACACTTGTGGATTGGAGAAGAAATAGCCTTCATGAAAGATATCCAAGGATAGCCCAACTTCACACGGAATTGCTGAGAAGAGGGTATGATAATAAAGTCAACATCCATGGACTTAGTATGTACTTCAATGGGAAGGGTGATAGAGCCAATGGTAGGGCAAGAGAATCCATCAAATTACTTCACAACCACATTAGAAGCATCATTTATTAGTTTATGCAATCGTAAAGTGAAAAGATACTCTTCAGATATGACATTAACCATGAAAGAGGGATCAATAAGGGCACCACGGCAAGGGATATCCTTAACCTTTGCAACTATGTATAAAGGGCCATTGGGTGCTCTAATGGTCTCACTAGGGTCAAATGTAATACAAGGATCCTTGGGCGTATCTTGTGTTTCTACCATGTTAACCAAGTTTGGAGCCATAGAGGTGAATTCTTCAAAAGAGAGAGAATTAGACATAATCTCAATAATGTTAGAGGTATGAGAAGGCAACGGATCAGTGAAAATCTTAAGATGTTGATTAGAAGGAGCTACTGATTTATTCCCTTTATCATTCACACCTGCCACAAATATAGTATTATTATTATCAATCAAGTCTTGAATCTTATTTTTCAATGCAAAACATTTCTCAGTATCATGACCAGGCTGACGATGGAATTGGCAAAATGAATTGTTATCAAAAGAACGGGATACAAGTTTAGAAGGATCATCTTGTTTTATAGGAGGAAGCTTGATAACATTTATGTGCAACAACTAAGACATAATACTATGTAAATATTCATTCAAGGAAGTAAATTGTCTTTCTCTTTGGAAAAATTTAGAAATAGAAGGCACAACTGTTGTAGCATTGACATTGTAGTTGTTGATTGTATCATTAAACTTGATGAAGATTTTTGTTGGTTTGAACTTTGGAAACAGTTGTTGAATACTCTCCCTAATATTACTCAGAGCCATAGGAGTGGATTGCTCCATTTGACTCACAACCAGTTGATAATTGTGGAGTGTTGTGCACAACTGCGGAAAGGAAGTAAACTCATACAAAATAAGCTTTTCCCTAATATTTTTTTGTAAATTAGAAATACAAATTCTTTGAATATCATTATCAAGTACATGAAAAGAAATTTGAGCACACAAATGCTTATATCTACCAATGAAATCAATCACCTTTTCTTTAACACCTTGTTTACAATGCATTAAATCAAACAAAGTGATTTTAGGACCAATGTTGTTTTAAAATTGTTGGATGAAAGCATTTTCCAGTTGTTGAAAAGAAGTGATAGAATAAGAAGACAAAAATCAATACCATTGTAAAGCCTTATCTCTTAGTTTTCTTGTAAACAATTTTGTAAGCAATCTTTGATCATAAGCAAAATCAGTACACAAGGTTTGAAATATTTTGACATGCGTAAGAGGATCACCTTTTCCATTATAGAGTTCCAAGTGAGGGATCTCAACATGTTTAGGTGACATGACTTTAGCAATATCAAGATAAAGTGGGCTCACAACATCAAAGGTGGGTACACTAAACTTGGATTGAATCATAGAAGCAATTTGTTGTTGTAAGGAAGACATAGTTTGAGCAATATTGTTAATTGTCACTTCGGTAGAAGAATTGATGTTAGACATAGGTGATTGAGAAGGTGCTGTGATGTTATTGAAAGAAGACATGGACTGAGAATAAGGTGGTGGGACATTATGATAAGTAGGCATAGGTGATGATTGGGTAGGAAAAGGGACACTTAAAGGAGGAATAAAGTTGTTGAAGGAATTGCCCCATGTCTATTGGTAGTGGGCCAACATCCCTTGCATGTATTTGCGACATGGTTTAACAGCCTCCTATGGATTTTATAAGTATAGTGGTTGTATCGGGCATTGACAGGTCGATCTTTTGGTGCAACGACAACCCTAGCTTGTAACAAGTGGTATCAGAGCTTGGTCACAGGTTCAAATCACGCAGGCCGCGATGAGTGATGCTGGGAGGGAGATTGTTGGCAGTGGGCCAACGTCCCTTGTGTGTATTTGCGACATGGTTTAACAACCTCGTGGATTCTAAAAGTCTAGTGGTTGTATTGGGCATTGAAAGGTCGATCTTTTGGTGCAATGAAAACCCTAGCTTGTAATAGTGTCACACTAATTGGTTGAGGAATAATAGGAATACTTATGGAAGAAATAGGTAAAGATGGAGGATTAAATGAAGAAGAGGGCTTTCCCGCATGAACAATGGTTGTAGGAATGATATTTTGAGTTGAAGTAGCCATGATGTTGGAGTTAAAAGTAGGAATACTAGTTATAAGAGTAGTTAAAGGAATTGAAGGATTGACTTGTGTTGGAGGTTGTGAATAACCTAGGGTTTTGGCACAACTCTTGATAGGGATGACATTAGCAACAATATGTGCAATGCCACACAATATATCAATTCCATTCTTATCACTTTGAATCATGCATTTAGGCCTTCAATTAATGGAAGAGCTTCACTATTAGGGTATTCTTGGAACATCCATTGTTGAAAGTTATCAAATTGATTGTCCAATGTGGAAAGTTGATCTATAGAGAGCCTAGTTAAAGCTTCATCTTCATCATGGGATTCATCAATGGGGTGAATAAACACATGATTAGAATGGGAAGAATTATCATGATCCTCATTAAATAAGTCACCCAAATTAGGCTCCATCTCCTCGGTATTTAAACCTTGGGAAGCCATAATTCTAATGCTTCGTCTAACGGGGATAGGATAGGTAGGACTAATAGTGGTAAAACTCATGCACTAGAGGGAATGTTTAAATTTTGAATTTTTGGAACAAAGGTTACAAAATTGATTAATGCAAAATTTAAGAAAATAATGATTACACAATTTGAACTTTGTTGGGGGAAGAGAATGACACAATTTCCAAAAATGAAAGGAAATTGAAATTTTAAAATTAGGGTCAAGGGAATACCACTTAATTTTAAAATCAGGGCAAACTATAATTAACCTCTTAACTTTAAAAATTTTCTTGGAATTTGTAATGTTTAATTTTGAAGGTATTTCAGATTCTAGAGGGATAAAAAATTGACAAAATTAGCCAATCTTCTGGATTTAGGCTATTAAATACAGTCATAACAGTCTCCCGAAATTTCAAGAAAAAAACTAAGGACCATGGCGGGAACACACATGGTCTGACCAACTTTTTCCAAAATTTTTAGGGATGGATATTACGATGATTTTAAAGGTAACCCCCCAAAATTGATGATTTTATGACCTCTAGATGGGTAGAATGAAGGCGCAAATGTAAAAATAAGACCTTATTACGGTTTTGAAGAAAAACAGGAATTGAATTGCAAATTTGAAAAAGGTCAAACCTAATGGATAGGGATGTTGGTATTATGGATGTGTTGCATTGGTTTTGTCATTGATGTCAACACTTATCAGCACTTATATTTTGGGAGATCTTTGGTTATGTTGAACTGACACATTATGTTCACCGACATGTTCAGTGACTTATGCATAGTCATCGGTATCTGGTTCACTGATAGGTTATATGGTTCACCGGCATAGAGGATGACCTGTTATCATCTGGAGGTTACTTGGTTATGTCAAAGACATGGTTTGGACACTTGGTTTTGGTGATTTGGTTATTGGTCTAATCGAGTTGGCATATTTTCTATTACCGACAAATTGGTCTAGGTTATGGACCGGCATGCGTTATCTATTTCAGATCAACACGACATGTTATGGAGATGATTTATTGATTGGTTATTATTGTAAATGCATTGAGCCAACATGATGCATCACATATTGATTCATTTGTAATTGATTTTATTGTAATATTCTTAGTAAGCCGACCTACACATTTGGTCTTAGGTTTTGGTATATATTTAAGATCTCAATTATGAGATTAACATGTAGAGGATAGGAGATAAGATAAGGTTGTGATATTCAGTATATTCAAATATAAGTAGAGCTACTCATTCAGACATCGTTTGAAGATTCAAGGAAGGTATGAAGGAGATAATCTGAGCCTAACTAGTACTGAATCCAGCATATGAAGATGCTATTTTGAGCAGTACATTATCTAGGATTTAACCATCCTATTGTAGTTAGTGTGACTCTCATTTTATGATTGAGCAATGAGCTCTAGGTAGTTGGCCTTTTTGCATATGCGGACCCCATTTGTACACACATACTATCTATAGTAGTATCATCTAATTGTGGGTAAGGTTTCCCACCATGGTTTTTCCCCTTACAGGGTTTCCACATACAAATATTTGTGTTATGTGTTGTGGATGTTATTTCTCTTTCTGTTTCTTGAATTAAGTTTCACTGGTATTGTTATTAACTATTAAACTGTCAATCGTCATTAAGTTTGGTTTACCAGTATTATGCATCAAGTTTGATTAAGTTATATTTGGGTTGAAATTAATAGACAACTGATTCACCCCCCCCCCCTCTCTCAGTTGCCTCCGGGTCCTAACAATTGGTATCAGAGCTAAGTCCTCTTTTTGCAGAAGTGTAACAACTTGAGGAGATTCTATGGAAACTAACTATTTCAAGGATAGTCCAAAACTTGATAGAACTAACTATGGTATATGGAAGATCAGAATGGAGACACATCTGAATTGCATTGGAAGAGACGTATGGGATGTTACAAAGAATGGCTATGTTGGTCCTACACAGAGTCAACCTAATCCATCAAACTTGGCTAAAGATCGGGAGAATGATTGCAAAGCAAGAGAAGCACTTTTGAGCGCATTGTCAGATCAAAAAATCATGAGATTATAAGACCGATCCACTGCTAAAGGTATTTGGGATAAATTGGAGACTTTGAATGAAGGTGATACCACTGTCAAAATTGCAAAACTGGAATGCTTCTGGTTCATGTATGAAAATCTGAAAATGGAAGAAGATGAAAGAATTTCTACTTTTATGGAAAGAGTTAATGAAATTGTTTTGGCCATACAATGTTGTGGAGGATCCTTAAGTGAAGATGAGATTGTTTTTAAAATTTTAAGAGCATTGCCACCGACATACAAAATGAAAGTAACTACTATTAATGAATTGAGAACAATGCCTAATACATCAGTATCTAGAGATACTTTGGTTGGAAAACTTTCAGCTTTTGAGCTTGAGGAATTTGGTCATGTTGCTACAATTAAGAAAGATTTATCCTTCAAAGCATCATCATCATCATCATCATCATCATCTAAGAAATATAATTGAAAATCACTTTATGCAAAAGAACTTGAAGACATCAGAAGAGAAAATGAAGAACTTGAAGAGCTTGAAGTACTATTTGCAAGAAAAATGCCTAAAGGTCCAGTTGGAAGTAAGTATGAAGGTAAAGCACCATTTCAATATTTTAACTGTAATAAAAGTGGTCATATGGCATCTAGATGTCCTGATAGACATGAAAAATTGAGAGAAGAAGCTAAAAGAACATATAAGCCTAACCTTGAATATTAGAGATACAAATTTAAGAAGAATAGAGACAAATCATGTTAATATGCTGATGAAGGAGTTACTGATGATTCTGATGAGGAATCAATAGATAATGGATGGGATTTTGTTACAATAACAGAAGATCAATTGACACCTACTATACAATCGGTAGAGAAGGCCCTGGCAGCTAAAATTGAAGAAAAGGATGAATGGATCATTGATTCTGGATGTTCACATCATATGACTGATGATAAAAGTAAATTCTTAACTTTTTAGGAACACAATGGAGGTCTAGTAAGATTTGGGGATGATAAAGCTTGTTTGATAAGAGAAAAATGCACTATATATTTTGATGGTAAGCACAATACTGATAATTTTTATTATGTTGAAGGTTTGAAGCACAATCTTTTGAGTGTTGGTCAACTAGTTGAAAAGGGATTTCAGTTACAATTCAAGAATAATAAATGCAAAATCATGAATAGATCTGGTTTGGAAATTGCAACCGGTAATTAGAATAGAGGTAATATCTTTCATTTGAATAACAATGAGAAGACATGCTTGATTGCACATATTGATGAAAGTTGGTTATGGCATAAGAGACTTTGTCATGTGATTTTTGATTACATTTTAAAGATCAGTACAACTAAGGCAGTAAGGGATTTACCTAAGATTGTAAAACCTCACAATCCGATATGTAAGGAATGCCAATTTGGAAAGCAAGTTAGAACAACTTTTAAGATTATTCCAGAGAAATTCAATAATGTTCTTGATTTAATTCATACTGATTTATGTGGTCCGGGAAGAAGTAGAAGTCTACAAGGAGATAGATATTTTATGCTAATCATTGATGATTATTCTAGAATATGTTGGGTTACTTTTCTCAGGGAGAAATCAGAAGCTTTTGGGAAATTCAAACTATTCAAGGCAATGGTAGAGAATGAAATCAGTAAGAAAATCAAATGCTTAAGATCAGATCAAGGAGGTGAATTCACATCTAAGGAATTTAATACATTTTGTGAAGTGAATGGAATCAGAAGACAACTATCAGCACCTCGAACACCTCAGCAGAATGGAGTTGTGGAAAGGAAGAACATAACTATTCTGGATGCAACTAGAAGCATGATATCAGAAACAAACCTACCTCATGTATATTGGAGAGAAGCAATGAATACAATAGTTTACACATTCAACAAAGTTCACATCAAAGGTGAAACCGGTAAGACCCCTCATGAACTATGGTTTGGCAATACTCCTACTCTTAAATATTTCAAAATATTTGGAAGCAAATGTTACATTAGGAGAGATGAGTATATTGGTAAATTTGATCCTAGAAGTGATGAAGGAATATTTCTTGGTTATTCATCTAAGAGAAAGGCATATAGATGTTTTAATAAAAGATTGCAAAAAATCATTGAGAGTGCAAATGTGAAGATTGATGAATAGTTTAGAAGAGATTCAAGGTCTATGGACTCTGAACCGGAAGTTGAGATAATCACAAATGAACCTATACATAATGCATCGGTATAGAATGTTGGTCCAGTCACATCGGCATCATTAGAGAATTCCACAGTGACTGAAGAACAACAACAAGTGAATACACCCATGTATGTGAGATTGAATCACTCTGAAAGTCAGATAATTGGGAATAAGTATCAAGGAGTTATGACAAGAGGAAGACTGGCAAATGAAGAGGTATGTTTAATTTCTCAAATTGAAACAACATCAGTTAATGAGGCATGTGAAGATAAACATTGGATTAAGGCTATGGAAGATGAATTAGAACAAACTGAAAATAATAACACATGGACATTGGTTCCCTGACCTAAAACCAAAAATGTAATTGGAACTAAATGGGTATTTAGAAATAAACTTAATGAAGATGGTAAGGTAATCATAAACAAAGCAAGATTAGTGTGTAAGGGATATTCACAGAAAGGGGGAATTGATTACAATGAAACCTTTGCACCAGTAGCTAGAATTGAGGCAGTGGACTATTCCTAGCATTTGCAGCACACAAGAACTATAAAGTATATCAAATGGATGTTAAATGTGCATTTCTGAATGGTGATCTTGAAGAGGAAGTTTACATTGAACAACCTAATGGATTTTCTTTGACAAATGACAAAGATATGGTTTGCAGGTTAAGGAAAGATTTATATGGATTGAAGCAAGCTCCTAGAGCTTGGTATGCTAGATTGGACAAATATCTTTTGAAGCTTGGTTACACTAAAGGTAATGCTGACAATAACTTATATTTCAAAGTGACTAATGATGACATCTTGGTTATAGAAGTTTTTGTTGATGATATAATATTTCGAGAAGAAGATGGATTGTGTAAAGACTTTTCTAATAAGATGCAGGAAGAATTTGAAATGTCTATGATTGGGGAGATATAATTCTTTTTAGGATTGTAGATTTCATAAACTCATAAAGGTATATTCATATGTCAATCAAAGTACTTGAAGGAACTACTAAAGAAATTTGGTATGGAAAATTCTAAATCGGTATGTACTCCTATGACTACAACTGCTAAACTATCATTGAAGGATGATTCAACACCTGTTAATCCAACAAGATATAAATCTGTGATTGGAGGTTTACTGTATTTGACATAAACAAGACCTGATATTATGAATGCAGTATGTATTGTTTCAATATTTCAGAGTAATCCCAAGGAAAATCATGAATCAACAGTAAAAAGGATTTTCTGGTATCTACAAGGCACAACAAATCTTGGTTTATGGTATCCTAAAGATGAAAATTGTGATTTATGTGCATACACCGATGCTAATTGGGCAGGAGATGTAGATGGAAGAAAGAGAGCCATCGATGGGGTATTCTTTCTTGGTAGCACATTGATTTCATGGTTGAGCAAGAAGTAGAGTCGTACATCATTATCAACAACAAAATCAGAATATGTTGCAGTAGCAACTAATTGTACTCAGGTATTATGGATTAAGAAAATGTTGAAAGACATAAAGGTAAATGCAAAGAGCCTATAATTTTTACTGTGATAATATGGCAGCAATTGATATATCTAAGAATCAGGTATTTCACTCCAAAACTAAACATGTTTCTATAAAATTCAATTTTCTGAAAGAGAATGTTGAAGCAAAAGAAGTGAAATTGGTTTATGTGAATACTAAAGAGAAGATTGTAGATATCTTTACTAAGCCTTTGTCTAAGGAAACTTTTGAATATCTCAGAGAGCAGCTTGGGGTAATACCCTCACTGGTAGAGACTTAGACAATTGGAGATTGGCATCAGACCGGTTGAATTTATAGAGAAACCTTTTTCCAGCTTTGATGAAGGAGATCTACTTCTTAGGAGCAGTTGGTATTTGTAATTAGTTCTATAAACTGGTTGTATCTGGTTTTTGTATTGCTTTGGCATCTGATGTCAAAGGGGGAGAGATATCTATGAAGAAACACATTATCTTTTGGGGAGAGATAATTCATAGGGGGAGAGATTGTTACTCTCTGCATTTGTATTTCAATTTCTGGTAATTGATCTCTTCGAGAGATTGTTGATTTTTGGTTTATTGGCATTTCTGCTTTGGCACTTAGATGGTTTTTCCATCTTGTGTTGTCATCAATGCCAAAGGGGGAGATTGTTGGTATTATGGATGTGTTGCATTGGTTTTGTCATTGATGTCAACACTTATCAACACTTTTCTTTATGGAGATCTTGGGTTATGTTGAGCCGACACATTATGTTCACCGACATGTTCAATGACTTATGCACAGTCACTTGTATTTGGTTCACTGGCAGGTTATATGGTTCACTGGCATAGAGGATGACTTGTTATCATCTGGAAGTTACTTGGTTATGTCGAAGACATGGTTTGGACACTTGGTTTTGGTGATTTGGTTATTGGTCTAATCGAGTTGGCATATTTGTTGTTACCGGCAAATTGGTCTAGGTTATGGACCGACATGCGTTATTTATTCCAGATCAGCACGACACGTTATGGAGATGATTTATTGGTTGTTATTATTGTAAATGCATTGAGCCGACATGATGCATCACATATTGATTCATTTGTAATTGATTTTATTGTAATATTCTTAGTAAGCCGACCTACACATTTGGTCTTAGGTTTTGGTATATATGTAAGATCTCAATTGTGAGATTAACATGTAGAGGATAGGACATAAGATAAGGTTGTGATATTCGGTATATACAAGTATAAGCAGAGCTACTCACGCAAATGCCATTTGAAGATTCAAGGAAGGTATGAAGGAGATAATCTGAGCCTAACCGATACTGAATCCAACATATGAAGATGCTATTTTGAGCAGTACATTATCTAGGATTTAACCATCCTATTGCAATCAGTGTGACTCTCATTTTATGATTGAGCAGTGAGCTCTAGGTAGTTGGCCTTTCTGCATGTACAGACCCATTTGTACACACATACTATTTGCAGTAGTATCATCTGATTGTGGGTAAGGTTTCCCACCATGGTTTTTCCCCTTACAGGGTTTCCACGTACAAATATTTGTGTTATGTGTTGTGGATGTTATTTCTCTTTCTGTTTCATGCATTAAGTTTCATCGGTATTGTTATTAACTGTTAAACTATCATCCGGCATTAAGTTTGGTTTACCGGTATTATGTATCAAGTTTTATTAAGTTATATTTGGGTTGAAATTAATAGACAACTGATTCACTCCCCTCCACCCCCTCAGTTGCCTCCGAGTCCTAACAAGGGACACCTTGGAAAATGTTTAGAAATCTGAATTGGAATGAAATTGATTTGAAATTTGCACAAAATCTAATTAATTTTTAAAATTAGGGTTTTATGACCTAACCTCTTAATTTTAAAATTTGAATTTTGGGAAAAAAGGGGGAAATTGAAAATTTGAATTGTAGGAATGAAGACAATTCTTAGAATAATTTGGAATCTGAAAATTAAATAGAAATCCAAATTTTGTACAAGTTCAAGATGATTTTTGAAAATTAGGGTTTTAACAAGTAACCTCTTAATTTTGTAAATTTTAATTGCAAATTGAACAAGACAATGAGGAAATTGAATTTGACAATAAAAACAATTTTAAGATCTAAGGTAACCACAAGCAATTTGTACAAATTACAAGTTCAATTTTAAAATTTAAAACTAGGGTTTTTAGTTATTTAACCACTAATTTTTGCAGAAAATTTAAACTTGCAAATGAAAAATATGCAATGTTGTTCAAAGGAAAGCATGCAAGACGTCAGATTCACCAAAATGTAATGTGGAAAAATGGTGAATGATGAGATCAAGAGGAAAACTACCCTTTCCCTCAAGGAGAGATGAGAGTTTCACTATTGATTACCCTTCAAATACTTTTCACCTAATTACACTGGAAGAGGAAAGGAGAATTCACTAGATTCAACCTTCAAAGATTGAAGATTGAATTCTGAATGAAATGGGAATGATAAGTTGATCCCCTCTTTCTTATTTAAAATGAAAGGAATTGATTGAATTATGTAGTGCAAAAGTGACAAAGAATTGATTATAACTTGAGATCAAAATATGGGATGAAGTTGTGCACTTGGATCTTGTAGTAATATGTCAAGACGAAGCCACCCTGCGAATTTGAGGAAAAGTTTCCCGGTCCGTGGTGGGAATGTACACGGTCCACCGAAAAATCCGTGAAATGAAAAGGGTTTTTCCACCTCTACAAATGGAGTCCAAATCTGAGAGTATAGCTGCGCACCTACAACCTACACACAGAAAAGAGAGGAAAATGGGTTGGGATTGGGGGTTTGCCTTTAGGTCAAACCCCGATTTTGGAATTAACCAAGTAATGAAAGAAAGTACTTACAAGTAGATGTAAATGAAAGACTGAATTGTAAATCACCTCAAGGGAGGTTGTGATAGCAATGTTGATAGAAATTCTTGTGTGGAATTGAATGTTGGAATCAATCTCTTCTTCAATGGTTGAATCCTTGACTTGATGCAACACCTAGCCTTGAAGGGAGCTTGAGAATGCTCAATGCTGGAAAGGAATGCTTGAATGCTTTAATGCTCTTGAATGCTTGATAAACTCCAATCTTATCCAACTTTGACTTATTGAACTTATACAAATGAGAGGATGAATTCCCATTAAATAAATGTTAGTGGATTTGATTTTCGTCACAAGCTAACATCGAGTGAGTTTCCTGCCCAATGCACAACCAACAATGCAACCCTAGGAAGGGTCTTGCCCCAAAATAGGGCAAGGATAGGGGTGCCACGCCCCTATCGTACCCCTTTCTCTAGGGAAGAGTGTGGATGGGATGATGCAGTGGCCAAGAAAGAAGTTGTTTCTAAGGGTTGAGCAATCTCCGATCTCTAATTAGGCTAGAGGATTCGATGTCGTGTGCATGAGGAACCTTATGCAGTAAAAAAATTCTAGGGTCACAATTTTATGACACTAAAAGTATGGATAAGATCAAGAACATCATTAGATTTGTATTGTATACTCTTAAAAGAAGTTCTGATTTGATTTCCCATTTGACATTCCTTACATACCAGATTATAGGGCTTTACAATCTTAGGTATATCTCTAACTGCCTTAGTAGAACTGATCTTCACAATGTAATCAAAATTCACATGACACAACCTCTTATGTCATAGCCAACTCTCATCAATTTGTGCAATCAAACATGTCTTCTCACTGGAGTTCAAATGAAAAATGTTACCTTTAGTCTGTGTACCAGTTGCAATCTCCAATCTAGATCTATTGATAATCTTGCATTTTCCATTCTTGAACTGTAACTGAAGTCCCTTATCCACCAACTATCCTACACTCAAAAGATTATGCATTAAACCTTCAACATAATAAACATTATCAGTGTTATTCTTACCATCCAATGATAATGTTCCTCTTCCCTTGATCATGCATGCTTTGTCATCTCCAAATCTAACCAAACCACCATCAAATTCTTGCAAAGATCAGAACTTTTTTTTATCTCGAGTCATATGATGTGAAAATCCACTGTAAATCACCCATTCATCCATGTCTTCAATTTTAGCAGCAAGGCCTTCTCTTCAGGTACTAGATCATCTTCCTTGATAGCCAAAAATACCCATTCCTTTCCATTGTCAGATCCACTAGTTGAATTTCATGTCGGTTCATCATCAGAATCAGTCACACCTTCCTCATCCGCATAGTAACATGATTTGTCTTTGTTCCTCATGTACTTATGCTTGTTATGATAATAATGGTTAGACCTAAAAGAACCTCTATCTCTTTCTTCAAATCTTGAATTCCTTTCAAGACATCTCGATGCAAAATGACCTATCTTATTACATGGAAAACATTTAAAAGGTGATTTTCCTTCATACTTACTTCCTGTTAGTCCTTTGGGTACTCTTCTAGAAAATAAGGCTTCAAGTTTCTCAAACTCTTCATCCTATTTCTTCATATCCTCTAGTTCATTCGCATATGAATCTTTCCAATCACTCTTGTCAGTAGATGATGTTGATGCATGAAAAGCAGGTTTAGATTTTACAGCTCCAGAAGGTCCAAATTCCTCAAGTTCAAAAGCAGATAACTTCCCAACCAAGGTATCCCTATTTACAGAGGTGTTTGCCATAGTTCTCAACTCATTAATTACAGTAGCCTTCATCTTATAAGATAGTGGTAAATATCTCAGTATTTTATAAACTATCTCATCTTCACTCTGAGATCCACCACAACATTGAATTCCCATAACAATCTCATTAACTCTCTCCATAAAAGCAGTAATCCTTTCATCTTCTTCCATCTTCAGGTTCTCATACATCACCTGGTAACCATCAAGTTTAGCAATTTTAACAGTAGGGTCACCTTCATTCAGAGTCTCTAATTTGTCCTATATAGCCTTTATAGTTGATTTTTCAATTAGTCCCATTATTTGCTGATCAAAAAGTGCACACAAAAGGGCTTCTCTAGCTCTACCATCATTCTCAAGATCCTTATCCAGACCTGTCGGAGGAGGATTTCCAGATGTTGGATTAAAAGGGTTAATACCTTTCTCGGTGATCTCCCAAATTTCCTTTCCAAGACATCTTAGATGAGTCTCCATCTGAATCTTCCATACCCTGTAATTTGTTCCATTTTGCCTAGGAATTTCTCTCTAAAAAACAGCTACAGATGTATTTGATGAACTTGAACTATTAGATGCCATAGGATCTTCCTAAAGCGGTTAAGCTTTTGTAGAGAGAACCAAGCTCTAATACCAATTGCTAGACAACTCAAATAACTAGAGGACAAATGAGAGGGGGGGTGAATCAGTTGTCAACAGATTACAAAATTTTAAGCATTCCAATCCTTATTACTGGAACACATAAACCCAATACCGTAATGCATAAACCAAATACTGAAATAATTAATATAGCAATTAAACATAAACATAATTCACAAAACATTTACCATCCATCCGGAACACATGGCACCAAGATTTGTATATGAAAAACCCGGTAAAGGGAAAAACCATAGTGGAAATCCTACCCATAGTCAGATAATACTTTTGTAGTAAGTATGTGATTACAAAATGAGGGGCTTGCACATGAAGGAAGGCCAACAATCTAGAGCGCACTGCTCATCACAAAAGGAGCCTCACTGACTAAAAATTAAATTCAGACTACAATCCAGAAATTAGAGTGAACTGCAAAGATAACATCTCCTATGCCTGAGTGTAGTTATAGTTAAGCTCAGTACCAGAGGTCTTTAACCTCTCTTACCAACCCAATTCAATCACCTATGATCGACCAAAACTTTGGCATATGATTACAACATTATTTGCACAGGTAATCACATAACCATCCCATAACCATAATCTCATGATCTACAAAGAGATCTTATATCATATTTATACCAACTCGAGACCTAAACAATTAGGTTGGCCACCTAAAAGATACTACAATAAATTCATAACATAAATCCACAATCCAATGATCAACCAAGTTGGCCTAAGATCGAAACAATATAATCCAATCAATGAATCCATCTGGTAACGCATCGGGATCATCAACCAACACGTTACATAAATCGGTCCATAACCTAGCAAAATAAGACATTGTTAGGTCTGGTCCTAAATCCAACACCATCGATCAACAGGAACATGAAAAAGATAACCAGAAGTATACCAAAAGCCATCTAGAAGCTGCATCAACACCACTTATCACATGCATTTTCAACAAATCTCTGTCGGTAAAACCCTTATTGGTGACCAAAAGGCCTACTAGAACAAATGATAGTATCTGAGTCATCAAATCCTGAACCAACTGATCATGATAAACATCTGAATAGCATGAATGACAAATCCAAATCAATTCCACAAACCAAAGCATACCGAAGCATATCGGATCAATATCATAAACCAACCACTCTATTGGAACCAACCGGAAACTGGTAAACAACCAAAATAGTTGGTGTTGCCATCAATGACAAAACATCAATGCAACACATAATCAATTCCTCCAAATTGCCAACAATCCTCAGTTAAGGGTTCATAAAGAATATGGCCACAGGACAAGTTCTGGTTCTAGAAAGAACACATGCACTGAACCAGATGAGGCTACTGAACCTGAGCCAGCCATATGAGAGATTTTGGAATAGGTCAAGGTACAAATGAGAAAGGTCTAATTATTGAAAAAGGTCATAGATTTTGAAATAACGGAGGGGTTAGGAGCCATCCCACTGGTAAAGGTACATCTTGTCAGGGTGGAAATTGGGAAAATGCTAGGAGAAGGCACTCAGGAGGAAGATGAGCAAGGAAAGGCCGACAAAGAAACATCTACATATACTCAACCCCCTCCTAATACAATAGGTACATCTACTCAACCTCCACTTACCACCACAACACAACCTCCAATTTTGACAACATCAACTACTACCACTCATGTGACAATGCCAATGTCTACACCAACTCATACTTTTGTTACATCAGCAACATTACCTCTGTTAACACAAGTATTAACTCCTGCAACAGAGAAGGTCACCATTCATAATGTTGAGTCTGATTCAGATCAGGAAGATGAGCAACCTATGGTGCAACTAGTGCAAAGAAAGAGTGAGAAGAAGAAAGAAAAGAAGTCTATTCAGCTCAAGAAACAGGCACCGATCGATCCCATGGACATTGATAGACAAGATTTACCAGAGGAGTTGTCGGTTGAGGAAGAAAAAGAACAAAATGAGCCCAAAGATTCACAAGATGAGAGATTGCTCTTAACTCTAAAGGACCAAGAGAATTTGTTGAAAGAAATAGTTGTTGGAGGAGAAATGAAAGAAACTAATAAAGATGATAGGGAGTTTGAGGAAGAAGTAAGTGGCAAGTTGGGAGAGTTGCACAAACAGTAGCAATAGTTGAATATTGATAGCGCTCTCCAGACCGGCTAGGTCCAACTAGGTAATTCAACCCAAGGTATCCAAATTCCTGAACAAGAAGAGGAGAAGGATGAAGCAGAAGAGCAGTCAAAGGTACAGATGGTGACTGCAAACATCATACCACATGAAGGTGATAAGGATGAGGATACACCACAGTGGTTAAGCTTCACCTTTGAGAAGAAAAAGAAAGTGGTGTTGTCGAAGGTCACATTACAAAAAGCAATCATTGAAGAACCAAGGAAAATGAAGAAGGCCAAGACCATACCCCATTTGTCTAGAACTGGTTCTGGTGAGGTGATTGTTGACGTTGCAACTCCTGTGCAAGTTGAAGGAGAAGGCTCCCTGAAATACTAGGTGTCACAGGTAAAATTGGGTAAACAGACTAAATGGGGAGAGTTGGATACATTAGAGCTTGCTACCAGTATGGTTAGGAGCCGGATAGAAAAGGAACACATCTCCCACTCAGAGGTCAAGGCGCAGCTAGAATAGTATAAGAAGTTGCTAGTGTAGATGAGCAAGCCCCTTGATGTGCGGGCCGATGATAGCCTGCCTTCAACCTCATCACTTCCAGAGGGAGACATGAAAGCACTGGTCGAAGTGAGAAAGGTGGCAACCACTGCAAAAGCATGGGTGCAGACAAATGCTTCTAAAATTAGATTGTTTTTGCAGAACAATATGGAGGCATACAGGAAAGCCATACAGATTGAAGGAACTTTAGCATCAATTTCTCAGCGGTGGCAGCGAAAGATCAACATTTTTGACAAACAATATCAAATTTTGAATAAGATTTTGAATCTTGAAGAAGATGTCATAATGGGTGAAGATCTCTTGGGAGGGGATAGTGTTGAAAATTTGTAGTCATACATATATATTTTGGAGTTGAAGATTGAGATGCTTCAACAGTGTGGGAATGACATAATAGATGCCCGTTCTTCTCTCCTTAGTTCAATAAAAAAGTATGAAAAGTTTGTAGGGTAGTTGTTAGGTATTTTTGGGCTCGGTATTAGTAGTGTTGAACACATGGAGGAAGACAATGTACTCCGTCAATGGGATGCATATGTGACACGATATCTTGCAACTCCTACCGAGTTTAACATTGAGTTAATGAGTAGATATACATACTTAATAACTCAATGTCAACAAGCTTCATAAATAATAGAGAAATTAGAAGATAGAAGTAAGAATGAAAAGGAGATTTTGAAGAAGTACAAGTTTAGAATCAAACATGTTGTAGATCCTCTTGCTGAAGTAGTTGCATGTATCATTAGCAATTATAAGAGCTATAAAAAGAAGTGAAAGATAAACAGGCAATTGCCAATGATGGCATGATATTTTTGAAGAATTTTGCATGATACCAGTACTATGACTTCAACTGCTACTCCAACATGTACCTTGATTATTGAGAAATTTTTGCATTATTACAAAGCGTTGGCTCATAGAGCACCATTTTCGTAATGCTCACCCAGTCATAGTTTCGTAGTAGTTAATTGGAGTTCAAGGTAGAGACTTGCATGTCAACTGCGACTCCTTGCTTTTTTAGAGATTAATTTAGATAGGTTTATTTCCTAGAAAGTAGGACAAGAAACTATATAAATTAGAGATTTCGATTCATTGTTAAGGGTCCACAAATTGATGATTTGAGGCCCACTTAGAGATTTTAGATTACCTTTATGCAGATTGTTATGAATTGAAGTAGTTTTTGTGATAAATTCTTTGGAGTTAATACAAGAAGCAGCTTATAGATTGACTGATCTATGTGTATGTGCTATAAATTTGTTCTTTGTAATCTGGTAATGTCTACTGTTTGAAATCAACAACTTATTTTGGTCCTATGTTTTATTGCTTTATAAATCATATTGCACACATAAGTGGTGTACGAGAATTAATGTGATAGGAGAATATTGTGGTGATATTCTTTCCATGAATTTGTGAGGTTGCATGAATTTGTATGTTTATCAGAGGTCCGTTATTGAATGTTGGTTTGAATGATATTGATGATTTTGGATTGCAGGGTGTTAATTAAGTAGTTCATTAAGTTGTTATTATATTGGTTTCATTGTTATTTTCTTGTTTCCTTGATCTATATTTTGCAATTTATTTTAAAAGATAATTTAAATCATAAAAATACAAAAAAAATTAAGCTATTGGAAGTTGTTGGAATTTTTTTCAACCAATAGGCCCCTTTAACAAGTAGGACCGCATCAACCACTGAGCTTCCCATCATCATCAAGAACCAACTATAGAGACCTTGGAGTGGTTTGTTCCCAAAAACTTATCACTTTTTAGGAGAGGTGGGGAGTATTCACATAACCTACCTGATTGTTGGTGGGTGTGTCAAAACACCCGTCAACAAGATGAAGGAATGATAACAGAGTTGGTATCTATAGATTTAGTATGAACCATAATAGGAAGTGTGATAAAACCAATTGTAGGACAAGAAAATCCATCAAATAACTTAATGACCACATTAGTATAATCATAGATTGGTTGATGCAAATGTTAAGTATAAAGATATTCTTCAATGATGACAATAACCATGCAAGAGGGATCAATAAGCACACCACAACAAGGTTTGCCTTGGATCTTCACAACTATGTATAAAGGGCCATCAGGTGCCTTAATGGTCTCACTAGGATCAAATATAATACATGGATCCTTAGGTGTTTCTTGTTTCTCTACCAAATTAACCACATTTTGAGCTGTAAAAGTGAAATCAGTGGGAGAGAAAGAAGTGTGTTCATTCTCAATCAAGTTAGAGCTATGAGAGGGTAAAGGATCAGTAAAATCTTAAGATTTTGATTAGGAGGAGATATTCATTTGTTTCTTTTATCATTCAAACCTACCACAGATATAGTATTATTATCAATTAAGTCTTGAGTCCTACATTTTAATGCAAAACATTTTTCAGTATCATGACCAGGTTGACGATGAAATTGACAAAAATAATTATTATCAAAGTTAGGTGAAGCTGATTTAGAAGGATCAACTGGTTTTAGTGGAGGAAGTTTGATAAAATTTCTTTGTAACAACTGAGACATGATGCTATACAAAGATTCATCCAAAGGAGTAAATTCTTTCTCTTTGAAAAATTTAGAAATAGGAGGCACACTTGTTGTAGCATTCACATTGTTGTTGTTGATGGTGTCATTGAATTTGATGAAGCCTTTGTTTGGTTTGAACTTCACAAATGGTTGTTGAACACTCTCACCCTTATCACTCAGAGCCATAGGAGTAGATTTCTCCATTTAACTCATAGTTAGCTGATAATTGTGAAGTGTTGCGCACAACTGCAGAAAGGAAGTAAACTCAAAAAAGAGAAGTTTTCCCCTAATGTCTTTTTGCAAATTAGAAATGAAAATTCTTTGAATATCATTATCAGGCACTACAAAAGAGATTTGAGAACACAAATTCTTGTATCTACCAATGAAATCAATCACTTTTTCTTTAACACCTTGTTTACAATGCATTAAATCAGTCAGAGTAATTTTAGGACCTATGTTGTTTTGAAATTCTTGAATAAAAGCATTTGTTAATTGTTGAAAAGAAGTAATAGAATAAGAAGGAAAAGAGAAATACCATTGTAAAGCCTTATCTCTTAATGTTCTAGTAAACAATTTGGCAAGAAATCTTTTATCATGAGCAAAGTCAGTACACAAAGTTTGTAATGTTTTGACATGTGTTAAAGGATCACCTTTTCCATTATAGAGTTCCAACTGAGGGACTTAAACATGTTTAGGAGGGAAAACTCTAACAATATCAAGAGAAAGTGGGATTGAAACATCAATTGTGGGCACACTAAACTTGGATTGACTCATTGAAGCAATTTGTTGTTGCAATGAAGACACAGTTTGAGAAAGGTTATTAATTGTTGCTTCGATTGAAGAATTTATGTTAGACATGTTTTATTGAGAAGGTGGTGTGATGTTATTGAAAGAAGGCATTGGTTGAGAATAAGGTGATGGGACATTATGGTAATTAGGCATAGGTGATAATTGGGTAGGAAATGGGACACTAAAAGGAGGAGTAAAATGATTGGATGAATTGCCCCTTGTGTCACATTGATTGGTTGAGAGACAATAGGAATACTCATTGAAGGCATAGATAAATATGGAGGATTGAATGAAAAAGAGGGATTGTCACCATGACTAATGGTTGTAGGTATGAAATTTTGAGTTGAAGTAGCCATGATGTTTGAAGTGAAAGTATGAATACTAGCCATAGAAGTGGTTAAAGGGATGGAATGATTGGTTTGTGTAGGAGGTTGTGAATAACCTAGGTTCTCAGAACAACTCTTCATAGGCATAACATTAGAATCAACAATGTGAGCAATACCACACTATATATCAATTCCATTCTTATCACTTTGAATCATATGTTTTAGACCTTCAATTAATGGAAGAGCTTCACTATTAGGATATTATTGGGACATCCATTGTTGGAAATGATCAAAATGATTGTCTAATTTTTAAAGTTGATCTATGGAAACTCTAGTTAAAGCTTCTTCTTCATCATGGGAATCATCAATTGGGTAGGTAGAGATATTATTAGGATGGGAAGAATTAGCAATATCCTCATTGTAGAAGTCACCCAAATTAGGCTCCATCTCTTCGGGAATTAAACCTTGGGAAGCCTTAATTCTAATGCTTCATCTAACAAGGATAGTATAGGTAGGACTAATAGTTGTAAAACTCATGCACTAGAGGGAAAAATTTGAATTTTGAATTTTGGGAACAAAGTTTGCAAAATTGAATAATGCAAAATTCAAGAAAATGATGAGAATACAATTTGAACTTTGTGGAAAGAAAAAATGACACAATCTCCAAGAAAGATTTATAATTAATAAAAAGAGATTGAAATTTAAAATTAGGGCCAATGGGATACCACTTAATTTCAAATTTAAAATTGACACAATTAAGATCTTAAAATTAGGGCAGATTATAATTAACCACTTAATTTGAAATGTTTCCTTGAAAGTTGCAATGTTGAAATTGGGAAGTGTTTTCAATTTTAGAGGGATCAAAATTTGATAAAATCAGCCAATTTTTTGGATTTAAGCAATTAAATACAGTCATAACAATCTCTCAAAATTTCAGGAAAAAAGCCAAGGACCGTGTGTAAGTTATGCATGGTCCTCCCAACTTTTTCGGAAATTTTCAGAGATGAAAGCTATGATGATTTGAGAGCTAACCCCAAAAAATTGATTGAATTTATGATCTCTAGATAGGTTAAATTAAGGTTTGAATGTTGAAATAGGACCCTATTAGGGTTTTGAAAAAGATAAGAAATTGAATTGAAAATTTAAAAAAGGTCAAACCTACTGGATAGGGCCACCTTAAATAATATTTAGAAAGTTGAAATTGGTGGAAATGGATTGAAATTTGCACAAAATCCAATTAAATTTGAAAATTAGGGTTGTAGGACCTAACCACAAAAATTTTAAATTTTGAATTTTGGGAAAAGGAGGGAAAATGGAAAATTTGAATTTTAGGCAAGAAGACAAGTTTGAAAACAGTCACAAATCTGAAAATTAAATGTAAATCCAATTTTTGTACAAGTTCAAGTTGATGTTTGAAAATTAGGGTTTTGAAAATTAACCACTTAACTTTGTATATTTGATTCGCAACTTGAACAAGACAATGAAATAATTGAATTTGACAAGCAATGCAATTTTCAGATTTAAGACAATAGATAGTATTTTTTGTAAAATACAAGTTCAATTTTAATTTTAGTAACTAGGGTTTTGAATGAATTAACCACTAAGTTTGTGTAAATTGCAAGAAATTGAAACTTGTAAATGTAAATTTGAATTTGAAATAGCAAAAACACTCAGATCTGAGAACATAAATCATAATTAAAGAAGATTGGATTCACGTTAGGTTCACCAAAATGTAATATGGTGAAAAATGAATGAGGGGAGATCAAGTGGAAAGCTTTACTCCCCTCAAAAGAGGGATGAAAGTTTCACAAAGGATTCCCTTAATTTTTTCACACATTACATTCAAAAGACGGGTTGAATTCACTGGATCCAATCCCCAATGGTAAGAGATTGAATACTAAGTGAATTGCAGTGAATTTGGAAAGTATTAGGAAAGCAAATTAACCCTCTTTTGTAATAGATTAGTTGAATTAAGAAAAATGAGACTAAGTGTGGAAATGCCAAAGAAACGTATATCTTGAGATAGAGATGTGGGATGAAGTTGTGCACCTGGAATTAGCAATAGAATGTTGAGAAAAATCTTCCCTACAAATCTGAGCAATATTTGCATGGACCATGTGTAAGTTGCACACGGTCCTCCGAAAAATCTGTGCGTCGAAAAGGGTTTTTCCGTCTCTGAAAATGAAGCCTAAACCTGCAATTACAGTCATGCACCGACAACCTACACACATAAAAGAGAGGAAAATGTTGTTGGGATTGGGAGTTTGCCTTCAGGTCAAACCCCATTTTGGAATTAACCAAGTGGTTGAAAAATGCTAAATGGAAATGTCTGAAGTAAAATCCACCTCAAGAAGGGGATGTAATTGAAATGTTGATACCTTTATAGATGAATTTTCTTGAATGGATATGTGAAATAGGATGTCTTGAATGTTGATAGAAATCTCCTCTTCAATGGTTGAATCCTTGTCTTGAATGCAACACCTAGCCTTGAAAGGAGACTTGAAATGCTCAATGCTTGAATGAATGCTTGAATGCTTATTTTCACTTATGATCAACTTCGCTTATCATCGACCTCGCTTATGATCGCCTCTGCAAATAGGAGGGGAAGTGATCCTTATATACTTGCCAATTAGGGGTATTTAGGCAATTTCCTGTCTTAGGCTGACATAGAGAAATTTTTCCCACTTTACAATTGACAAGCCCAATGCAAGAGAGGACCAAAGGGGGAAAAAAATAGAGCTAGGACAAGGGCGCCATGCCCCTAACCTACCCTAATTTAGGACAGGAAACAACAAAAAGGCATGCAGAATGATGGAAAATGCAAGTTATTGATGGCATGAGCATGTTTCGGGTCTCTCATCAAGCTTAGGGATTCGTCCGCTAATGCAAAGACCCAAATGTAGTAAAAAATTGCAAGGGTCGCAATTTTATAACGCTATATATATATATATATATATGCCTCACATGATATTTAATGAATGGTGGAAATTAATTTGTAAAGATCAATGAATGAGAAAATTTGAGAGAGGGTAAGATCTATATGATGCACATGGATTGATGAGGTGGAAGGATAAAGAGGGTGTAAATGCATAGAGGAAATAAATTAAATATTCATTTTATTTATTTTAGGTGAGAAAATTAAATAAATTATTAAAATTTATTTAATTTTGGAAGAAATGTTAGCTAATTAAATAATTTATGAAAATTATTAAATTATAGAAGACCAAAAGATGAATTAACTAAATAATAAAATTTTAGTTACCAGTGGAGGGAAAAAATGGAATTAATTAAATAATTAAAAATTATTTAATTAATAATAGAAGAAAAAAGATAATAAATTAATTAAATATTAAAATTGTTTAATTAATAGAGAAAATATTAGCTTAATTAAATAATTTAAAAATTATTTAATTAATATGGATAGAAGAAAAGTGAAGAGAAGACAATGACATGAGAAGATGAAAATGCATTAGCCATTACTAGATGCCTACACCTACAAGTAAGGAATATTATTCACGAGCTACTTGGGTGAAGTAACACTTGCATTTGTTATTTATTTACATCCTCTTATGGGTTCCTACCCTTCAACTTTATTATAAGGATTTTGATGTTTTGTATATAATTTGAGTTTCTTAGAAATAGTCTTATTATTCTTGTGATCATTCTCACCCTCTTCCTCTTCTTGAAATATATTTATAATTATTTCCAATATTATCTTTTATAAATAATTGTTTTCTTGTATATGTGTAGACCTAAGGTGATAACATCCATAGATATTTACTTTGTGTTCTTTTAATTCTAAATGCTAATAGGTTTGAGAGTACACACACTTAAGCTATATAAGTGTTGTTAGTGTAACTATAGATGTTGTGGTCAACTCTAAACTATACACTTCTCATGTAGTGGTAATCCTTGTAAAGTATATGTGTTATTGGACTATGGTACATAATTTTTTAGGTAATTTTTTTCATGTATGTGATTATTACCAATGGATATAAAATTTATGCAAGACAATGAATATAAAGGAAGTTATGATTGTGAATTAGGCTAGAATGTGGACAATATAAGGTCTACCTACAATGTATTTGTGATGTGGGGAAATAGGGTTTGTGGAGAAATAGGGTTCACTAGCTTGTATGGACAAACTAGGAAGCTTAGGCCTATTTTTCATTTTAATCACTTTGAGAGGGAGAATAATCCACTTGGCCCAAGATGTTCTTAGAAACAAGGTGAATTTAGTGGTCCATCATGGGGGTACTTGAAAGATGACTTTGTAATTTAGGAAGAAGGATGCAAAATAGGGTGACAAAATGATCTTTTTGTGTGCACAGGGATACAATGAATTGACAAACCGATTCCTACAGAAGATCGAGCAGAGAAAATTGTAACCAACCCATAGAAAAAATCTCAGGAAAAACTAGAGGGAGCAAGGTGCCCAACTCGACCTTCTCCTAGGACTACGGAACCCTGCTCGGACCGCTCCCGATAGTTTAAGCTCTGATGAATTCTAGACTGTAAATCTTCACCTGCTTACTTCAT
Source organism: Cryptomeria japonica (assembly GCF_030272615.1). Taxonomy (NCBI): domain Eukaryota; kingdom Viridiplantae; phylum Streptophyta; class Pinopsida; order Cupressales; family Cupressaceae; genus Cryptomeria; species Cryptomeria japonica. The sequence goes on along the minus strand of NC_081408.1, from coordinate 558,912,362 downwards.
ACCTGAATTTGTGGATTTGTCACTTATTCCTGCACATAGAAAAGAGAGAAATATTGGGTAGAAAGGGGTTTTCCTAAGTCAAACACTAGTTTTGGAATCAACCTAAAAATTGAATTGAAAGGAAAGCATGCTAATATGTAGTAGAGGCTAGACCTGAGAATGTAAGTGTCTTATACCTTGATGACACAAATGTTTCTTTCAAGATGATCACAGATATTGATGCAATAACATGACTCCACAAAAGACCTAAAAGGACATTATAAAAGGCATCTAGCATGAAGGTTATTGAAGGTTGCTAAAATGAAGAATATGGTGGGATGAAATGCTTTGAATGAATTGCCTATAGTTCTCTTCCTGTGTTCTATATTCATGAGAGCCAATAGTCCTAAAATAAAGGACGATACCCTGCTTATATACCTCTCCCAAGAATTTTGGGGTGCAAAACTTAGAGCAAGTCAACATGGGAAAATATTTCCCACTTAACCAAGTCGACCATTAATTGGGATGAGGTCCAAAATTGGAAGGAGAAGCCAGAATGACATGTGAAATTGAACTAGGATGAACATGACTAGATGTGGGAGGCCATACATGCTAAAATAGGTCCTAGTCGAGCAAGACATTGCATAGGGATGCAATTTACGATGCTACAATGTTTATCATATTTTTAGGCACAATTAGTTGGATGTGCATACAACTAGTTGTGACCATTGTTCTAGCTATTAAGGTGAGCATTTGGTGACTTGAGCCCATTTTTCCTAGCTTCGAAATGGTGTATTTATTTATGTTGAAGCATGATATAGCTATTTATATATGACATTCAAAGTGTGGTCTTTTCTTGGGTTTCTTATTATTCATGCTTGGGCATGATGGAGGATGAGACTATAATGGTCAATATGGTGGTCATTTAAGAATATTTTAGGTTTCTTTGTTGAGCTTGAGATCATTAAGGAGTTAGTTGAGGCTCTTGAAAGTATATCATTAATAAATAGTTCATTTTGTTGGATCCCTATATACTTTTACAATGTATCAATATTCATAAACGGGTAAATGCTTAATGTATCTCAAAGAATAATGAACTAGGAAAATGATCATCTCATGTGAGAATTGAAACATATGTAATTTTTTATTATTCTCTAGGGACTTGAAAATATCATCATAACAAGGCATTATGAGGGGGTTACATAGTGAACTTGCAAAAGCATATTTGATTATTAGTGAGTATAAGATGCAATTAGTGTTTCATTGGGATGTGGGGGGGGGGGGGGGGGGGGGGGTTATTAATAGTTGCATATTTCAATTTGAATGATGGAAGTCAAATTCTTGTGAAGGTATAAAATTATATTTTGGAGGCCACTTTCTTCTAATTGTGATAACTTTTACCATGGCATTTTAGGACCATTTTCAAGCCAATGGAAAAATTTTATAGGCCTCCTTGAACCTATATATTGATGAATTGAGATGAAGCATAATGCATTACCTATTGCAAGGTTATATTATCAATTTTATTTCAAGATTGAAAAGTGTTGATCTTCTTTTTCTCTTTATAGAGCACTAGACTTTAAGAATTTTTTAACCATTATTGTTGTTGAATACTACATTGAATGTGCTTTGGAGGATGAGCTTTCATCAAAAGTGTTTTCCTAGGTTATATCTATGTCACCCTTATTTTATTTCTTTTATTCTTCTTATCTCATTAGTTCCTTTCTAAGTGTTGTTATATGCTAGAATGCTATTGAAAAATTTGTACATCTGATTCTATTAAATTCTTCTTAATTAAGATTAATGTGTAAATAACTACATTTTTATTAGTTGATATTTTTGTTGATTTTAATTACTAGATGCTTTTCTTATATCAAATTCATCATCAATTTCTTGATAACCTCCTTGCTTGGGACTACACTTGTTTCTATCAATTATATCCTTTTTTTTTTCAATAAAAGTGGATTATTCCACTAAACTTTTTTATTAATATTTTTTTTACTTTTTACACAGGATTCAAAGAGCATACTAGAGGAAAGAACCCTGGGAAGAAAACCTCCGGTCACAACTCATAAAATAAACCTATAGTATCTAGTAGATCAGTTTATACACCCCGTACAAAACTACATACAAAATGCGGTCACAACACATATAATATCAGTTTTACATAGAGCCCATATAATTTTCAAATGTAGACTCCACAGTTGCTTTCAAGGGAAGAAGGCAGAATTTTCCAAAGCCCTATGCCAAATCCCATGAGCTAAAAACCTTCCTGCCAAAAAAGAAAGTATCAAAAAACCTTTGGAAAAACACTATTGTATCAAATACCATGAGCTTGAACTCTCCTCTAGACAACGAACATGAATACTTGAAATGAAAGGGGAAAGCGGGAATATTTATCATCATAAAATTTTAAATCAACATTACTCAAGAAAATCACATAACTATTGCTGCAAACCTTCCCATACCCTAGAAGGAATTTCCTCAAAACTCACCTCTCGCTGATTAGCATTGCTATCAATGGCTAAATTTGCCAAATAATCTGCAATCTTATTAACTTCTCTGTAACAATGGGATAACAAGAAAGATTCAAACAATTCTAATTTTTGTAAAAGTAGATCAAGTATACACTACAAATTCCAACAATTTGATTTCTTTTTCATAACACATTGAATAATCACCATAGAATCACCTTCAATTATTAAGTCCTTAATTCCCAAAGAGATTGCCATATCCAATCCAAAAGATAAAGCATGAAATTCCGTATAATTGTTAGTTTTAAAACCAATAGCATGACACTTAGCTTGAATAAAATTTGCATTGTGATCATAAATTACCATGCCTACCCCAACTGGCCCGGGGTTACCATGAGAGGCCCCATCAAAATTCAGTTTAAAGTGCCCCTGCAGAGGAGGTTTCCATCTAGAAGAGCATCTCTTACCTATTGCATCATTCTTTTTTAAAATTGAACCATGAGAGGGTAAAACCGACAACATCTTCCAAGCTCTAGTAACTCTACTATCCCAGTGTGAAAAAGAAGTAAGATTGTCCAAATTCTTATAAATAAACGACAAAGAAACCTCAGAGATTGAAGACTCCATTTTTAATAGAACCTCAGACACAGGAGAACTTGTTTTTTTAAATGTCCTATTGTTTCGCTCTAGCCAAATATTCCAAATCACAATAGATGGAGATATGATCCAAAAGCATGCATAAAAAGATGAGGCAAACATAAAGGGCCAAGATCTAAAATGGGAAATGAGATCTTTACCAATAACAAAGGATATATTTAACATCTCAAACAACCACTGCCAACATTCATAAGCATAATCACAATGTAGGAACAAGTGTGAAGAAGATTCCAAATTTTTCTTAAAAAGGACACAAGGGAAAACAACAGTAATCCCAAGCCTATCAAGTCTCATACCTGTAAGGACTCTATCCTGAACTGCAAACCAAGCAAAGTCTCCAACTTTAGGAAGACAAGCCGAATGCCAAAACAACTTATAAGGCCAGGATGATAAATCTTTAGCAACCATAAGAGAGTTGTAACCATCTTTAACAGTGTACTTACCAGAAATATTCTTTGTCCAAATAAGTTCATCCTGAAAATCAGAAAGAAATACAATTCGATCCCCCAAAATCTTCTCAAAATCTAATTTCATACTTTGATCAACATCTAAGAAATCAATCGACTTCCATCTAGCTAGCTTAAGGGGTCCACTAGTCACAATTTCAAAACAATCTGGTACAAAAACACCCCAAAGGGAGGAAAGAATAGTGATCAGAGGAGACCAATCGCTAATATTCACCAAACGTGTGTATCCATTCCATACTTCATCCCAAAATCTGACCTTTCTACCATTGTGAACAATCCATGAGAGATGAGGCAAAATAACTGATCTACATTTACAAAGGAAATTCCAAATGGTAGAACCTGAAGGCAAATTTGAGACTTTAAAAATGTACTCTCTCGGTCCATCATTTAAATATTTGGCAAACATAATCTGTGCCCATAAGGAGCTGGGCTTGTCATATAAATTCCAAACCAGCTTAGCACCTAAGGCAAAATTCTGATTCTCTAGACTCCGAATTCTTGTTCCCCCAAGTTCCTTAGGCAAACATACCTTATCCCATGCAACTAAAGGGAATTTTTTCTTGCCATCTTTATTATTGTTCCAAAGAAAATCTCTAAGGGTATCCTGTAAAATAGAAATAACTGCTTTTGGAGACTTCAAAATAGACATGAGATATATGGGAACAACATTCAAAACAGACTTGATGAGAACAATTTTACCCGCCAAAGTTAACCATCTATGGTTCCATGAGAGAATTCTTTTAGAAATGACCGAAATAATCTTATCCCAAAAACCAATCTTATCCTGTTTAACAAAGAAAGGAATCCCAAGGTAAGTACATGGAAGATTTCTAGTCTCAAATCCCGAAAAGGATTGCAACCTATGAGGAACAAGTTGTGATGTATTAAGGAATAAAATCTTTGATTTATCACCATTCACTTACCGACCAGAAAATGATGCATAGCTTTGTATTATTCCTCTAATCACTTTTGCCTCAACTAACGAAGCATGTCCAAATAACAGAGTATCATCTACAAAGAGACAATGAGAAATACTTTGGGGAATATTATGAATCCTTATACCTTTCCAAAGCCCCCACACTTTAGCAACCCTAATAGCCCAACTAAAGGTTTCAGCTAGGAGAATAAACAAAAAGGGAGAAAGTGGATCTCCCTGTCTCAAACCCCTAGTGGAAGTGAAAAAACCACAAGGAGAACCATTAATTAATACTAAGAATCTTGCAGAAGAAATACATGCATGAATCCATTTGACCCAGGCTTTGGAAAAACCTAACTTCTCAAGAACAACACATAAAGCCCCCCACTCTACTCTATCACAAGCCTTCATCATGTCTAGTTTAAGTATCATGGTCGGGGTTCTTTGGGTGGAAATAGAATGAAGCACCTCATGTGCTACAATTGCACCCTTTGTCGTCTTCCTTCCAGGAACAAAACCACCTTGCTCCAATGAAATGATCCTAGGTAGAATTTTTACCAACCTAAGGGAAATTGCCTTCGTAAATATCTTATACAAAGTGTTACATAAAGCAATGGGGCGGAAGTCAGCAAAAGTCTTAGTATCCTCTTTTTTATGAATAATTGCAATCATTATAGTATTAAGTTATTTTAAAATAGGCCTATTTCTCCTAGCTTCCTCGAGAGCCAATAAAACATCATTTCCCACAAAATCCCAACATTTCTGAAAAAATAAAGGAGTAAAACCATCTGGTCCCGGAGAATTATTCGGATTCATGGCAAAGACATCACTCTTAACTTCTTCTAAGGAAAAGGGAGACATCAACATCTTATTGTCTTCCAAAGATACTAAAGGAGGAATATTAGATATAATATCATTGCTGAGATTTCCATTTTCCGAAGATAATAATGACTTAAAAAACCTAATTGCCTCTGAAGCAATATCCTCTGGCTCTGTCAATAAATTCCCATTCTGACATTGAATACAAGATATCCTATTCTTACATCTTTTAATCTTAGTTGAAGAATGAATTTTTTTTGTGTTCTTCTCACCATCTAAAAGCCATAACTCTCTAGATTTTTGTCTCCAATAGATTTCCTCTCTAGCTAACACCTCCTCAAGCTGTAAGTTTAGTGACTTCAATTCATCAAAAACTTGTGGCACCATACCATGTTGAAGCACATGAGTATTAAGACACTCAATCATATCTTGAATCCTTTGTTTCTCCTGAAAAATGTTCTTAAAATGCGAGATATTCCATTCCCTAATATTCAATTTCAAATAGCTTAACTTCTTAGAAATCTGAAACATACGAGACCCAAAACAAAAAGGAGTAGAATTCCACCATTTCATAAGTAGAGGCAAAAAGGAAGAATCCCTAAACCACATGGGCTCAAATTTAAATGGAGACTTAAAAGAAGCCCTATCCTCAATAACTGATAGGGAAATTGGAAAATGATCAGAACCCGAGACCGGTAGAATAGAGGAAAAGAATTCAAAATCTGAATCAATCCAATTCTCAGATAACAAAAACCGATCTAATCTCTCAGCAATCTGAGAAAAATCCCTTCTCATGTTTGTCCATGTGAAAACCCCATTCTGAGACTTACAATCAAAAAGGCTCATATCAGAAATGAAATCCCCAAAGTCATCCATAATCTTTTTATTAGGGAAAACACCTCCTCTTTTCTCATCTAAGTCAGTGATAGCATTAAAATCACCCCCAAAGATAATAAAGGAACCATGTCTTAAGGGAGAATAAATCCTCTTTAATTCACCACATAACTTACTCTTCCCTTGAATTCCTGACGGAGCATAAATATTAAAAAGCCAGAATTTAACCTTCAAAATCTTGCTTATAACTAAAGTCAACATCCAATTTGTAGCAGATGCCACTAACTGTACCTCAATATTATAATTATTCCAAAGCAATACCAAACCTCCTGAAGCACCACAAGAAGGAGAAGAAAGAAAATTTCACCTTCTCCAAGATGAAAAAACCAAATCAACAGACTCCTTTGACAACTTTGTTTCTTGCAACATAAAAATATCACACTTAAATAAGTCCACCTGGGACTTAATTAAGCATCTCTTGTTAGGGGCATTTGAGCCCCTAACATTCCAAGAAATAATTCTCATTGTCCTTGAGGGGAGGCCGAAGCTCCCCTCTTCCCATTAGTCGGAGAATTTTTGCTTTCCCCAAAGCAACCTTGCAAATTACGTTTCACAGCCCCTGACCTTGTCATAGGAGGACTAGTCATAGATCTTTTACTCCTCTTTCTTTTTACACTTACAGGAGTTAGGCATGTTTTCTTAGGCCTACCAAGAGAGATCAAATGCCTCCCTTGCCCACTAGCAGTTGAAAGGGACAAAGTCTTTTGAATTCCAGCATCAATTTCCATTTAAGTCTTAAGATTATTTGGAGGCCTACCTCTCCCAGGAGAAACCACTGATGGTGAAAAAACTAGAGTTGCTTGGACAATAGGTAAACTCTTGCATGACTTTGGAGAAGCCAGGATAATTGGATTATCTTCAAAACCCAATTCTGTTGCAGCCAAAACCACAAAAGGATTACCAGATTCAGAAATTGGAAGGGTCGAGTTTATACCCCCCAAATCATTCTCAATTGAACAAACAACTCTATCAGTAATACCCTCATCCATCTGATGTGCCTGATTGTTAAAAATATCATTTACTTGCTGAACCAGATTCTCATCTGACATAATAACTGGGACAACCTCTGACGGATTACTATTCCCTAAGGAAGATTCATTAGCCATATTAATTTCAACATTCAAAGGGGAATTATTAGACACCAAATTCTTAATTTCCTGAACTAAAGAAGCATCATTAGGAAAACCTATGGCATGTACCTATTTAATAGTTTCCATATCAATCACTACATTTTTATCTAAATTCGCATTCTTTGAAGAATCAAAAACCTCCTTATGAGTGCATGAAGGCAAATTGTCATCCTTACCTTTTATGTGATTATTTGGCATCTTAGGGCAATCTATTGTCAATGAATGATCTACTCCATTTATTAGGGGATTACCATCAATCACTATACCCCCGTTATTAGAAAATGTCTTCAGAAAAGACGAAAGTGAGACCGAACTCGAAGTGTGATCATTTGGTTTCCCAGAACTACAACACAATGGATTATTTTCAAGATTAATGTGACCTGTTTCTACCAATTTATATGAAGAGACATTTCCACATCCTTCAATCGAAGGTCCCGCCGACAAACTATCTTTATTAAGGGATTTAGGGACAGAGCCAACAACCTGCTGGTATTTCTTAAAATCCATAAGTAACGGAGCATTCTAAATATAGTCCCACGTGCTGCTTAAATTTAGGTTTGGAACAATAAAGCATTTGAACGACCTAAGTAACTGCTTATGGTTACTAGGTCCCTACATATTGTGCATTTTCCTTTGTAATAATAACATTACACAAAAATAATAACCATCTTGGCTTTTTCTCGTTAACTTATTAAGTCATTCCAGTGGAATGAAAGAATGATTTTGTTCAAAATCTTTTCTATCTCATGCCATTAAAAAATTTCTTTCTATGAACTAAAAAATTCTCCTCTATCCCACATGCTAGCAAAAAGGAATCAAATATAAAAGTAGCTCTAAACATGTGTACCACATGTTGGATTTGATCCTTGAGACCACCTAGAAATAATTAATTCAAGTTCTCCTTTTTAATTGTATCTACTCTCAATGATAGGTTCTAGAATCGATAAATATAATCCTTGATTGATCCTACCTGACATAGTTTGGCTAATTGATTGAAGTAGTTCCTTGACACACTATTTCTAGAGTTTGAATGTTTTCTATTTTGTGAATGTGTATCCTCAATAAAAATGACCATATGATAGTGAGAGCCTTTTTCTTCCTTTGTTCTATACCAAATAAATTGCTTTGGTTTTAGATATAAGGAATCTTCTCACTTTTTTTTCCACTTAGAGTTGATGCACGTTAAAAACAATTCCATTTGATTTATCCAAGTCAATGGAGCCTTGCCATCAAAATTGTGCATATCTATCTTTGGTAGCATGTAATGAGATCTTGTATGGGTACTAACATTTGGATTAGGACAAACTGGTCTCAATATTCTAGCTTGATTAAATATGAACTGGAGTTGTTGTTTTGGTTGTGACAATGATATTTGCTAGTTTAATCCTTGGATATAATCCATTTCCATTTTCAATTATTTATTCATTGTAAAATTGAGATGAGCCATGCCTTTTCAAATTCGCCTTGCCTATCATACATATCTATTTCCAACTAGCTTACCTTGTCATCCAATAGTGAGGTAGTTACAACTGAAGGCACAATTGATCCAAACTGGACATGTTTGTATCCTCCTTGTCATAACTCTTTTCTTAGTGTCTAGAAGTTATTTTCCCTTATGTCTAATTTGTTGTCCTAATATAACGAGGCTTAGCTCTAAATGTGTTCAAATCAAGATTGTAGGTATATCAACACACCCTTGTTCAACCCTCCAAATTTTTTTAAAAAATCATGGATTTATAGCCCTAGGATGGAATTAAATGAAATCCCTAATTCCATAATAACTCTTTCAAAACTACTCCAATTGACCTAAAGTTTGGACAATTTCAATATGTTCTTAAAAAAACTTGAAAAATTAAGAAAAAATAAATTGAGTTGAGGGAGATATGCACTATTTGTTGGCTTGATGATGATTGTAATGAATAACTTCATCATATGTTGTCATTGATGAAACACATACACACACATATGTTCATATTGTCTACTGGTGTGACTTCAAAGTTGTTTATACTACAACCGGTATACTAGAGATTTATATCTAACCAATACATGGTGACAACCGGTATATACATGGAGACAACCAATGGATATACATAACCCGACATCAACCTGAAGATCCAGCGGAGATTATCAAAGGAGCATCAAAGGATAAACGGTTTATATGTTTAACTCCAACCGGTACTGTTGTTCCAACCAGTATTCATTGATTATGTGATGAGTTATCACTAGTCGTGATGAGTTATACTCACCGACAATTTTTGGCGGTATTTTTGTGATGAGTTATGATTGTTTGACCAAATACACTACACCTAGAAAATTGTGATATGATTTCTAGAGGCCGACATGAAATCTAAATGTCTATATATTGACATCACAATGAATTATTTTGTATGAGCGAAGGAGATATGTTATGAGATGATTTGAGCGAAGGCAGAAGTGTTAAGTTGCAGAGTATGTTGGTAAAGAAGTGTTGAGTGCACATAAGAGGATCTATACAAGCAAGTTGTGCTACTACTAGATCACGCCACCTGTTGTTTTCTAATCACTGCAACAGTCAAATCCCCTAACTGGGTAAGCTCTAACAAGCTTCATTGTACAAATCCTCTAACCAGGTGATCCATTAGTTTGGATTCAGAAATCCTCTACCGAGGTTAATCCTTACAGGGTACTACCTTTTACAGGGTATAACTTTTAACTAAGCTCTGGGATCTTTAGCAGGATTCGCTCCTACCAGAGCAAATTTTTGTAGACCTTAACCGGTCAGTTATCTATTACTGTAGATAGTTAACTTGTGAGTCCCATCTCACTGTGGTTTTTCCCATTTGGGTTTTCCACGTATAAACACTTGTGTTATGGTGGATGTTTTACTTATTGTGGATGTTGTTATATCATTTTGGATTGCATGCATATTGTTTAACAAACTTGTTAAGTATATCTACCGGTTAATGTTTAAAGTAGTATTGTTTTTGGTGTCACTTATTCACTGCCCCCCCGCCCCCCCCCCCCCCTCTCAGTGCTTTACAAGTCCATCACTATTCAACCTTCTTAATAAAAAAAAACTTGTTTCTTGTGTTTTAAGTGCCAAGACCATGATATGATACCACTTGTAATGAAATAACTTGCATGAGGCAAGAATACAATAGGAAAATATGCTATAAATACATAATAATACTTGAGAATAATAAGCCCTTTTGAGGGGGCAAACCTTTAAAGGCATCCAAGAAGAACACAATTTAAAGATTAGATCCCTAATGGTTTTTAAATCAAACTTTCCAAAAATGTAAACAAAAGTAAAAAGTTCAACAAATTGTAATTTGTAGAGAAAATTTATGAAAAATAATAGAATTACATGCCTTACTCCAAATGTCTTCAAATCAAGATTGCAGGTAGATAAATGCACCCTTGTTGTATATTACTTATGCCTTGGATGGCACCCAACCTAACATAACTACCCATATAAGACTATATTAATGATTATATAACCCAATTAAGAGTTAAAGTAGCAACAAATTTCACTCATTTTGTGAATTGTGAGCCAAACATAGACAAGACATGCTACTCAGGGAAAAACATCACCATAACCATGTTGGTCTGGAACTAAACTCCTTTGTCCTCACATGCTTAATCAATGTATTTGTAATAGGCACTAAGGTGACCACCATCTTGACCAAAACCTTATGATCATCTATGATATCATGAACAAAGTGGTATCAAGCTTTGTCCATGAATGAAAGATAAGATCCCTAGCCAAGTTGATGGCACACTAACTATCAAATAGAATGACCATTGTATCATACTAAAAAATTGATTTCTAAACACAATCACCAAAGCTAAACCTCCTCCAAAATAGGCCTAAGTAACTAACATATACTCTACCTATGTAGCTAGAACAACCATAATTTGTTTCTCATACAACTCACTACACCACATTGATACAATATTAACCTATACCTATTAGTAGACCTCTTGTTAACATCTCTAGCCCAATTTGCAACTATATCCATTTTCCTACACAAAGTCTATCCTCCCAAGTAGAAAACATTGTACTATAGAATTTAATGATATTTGTCTACTGTGTACACATATATTCCCCCTAGGACTCCCACTGCTTGGGTTGTATCTAGTTTGGTGTAGACTATAACATAAAAAAACCATCGATACAAAGGATGTGGCTCATGTCCTCTACACTGTTAGAAGCATGAACTTGTAAGGTTGGCATTGATGTCAAACCTGGTTATATAGATGGATATTGGTCCAGATATGCTTTTTCAAACCTTGGTTATATGGATAGAGTTTGGTTTGGATACTCTTTTGGTGTTGGTTGTGTCATCATATATTTAGGGTGGTCCGAAATGTTTTTGGTGCCCTCCAGATATGATGCTAATTGCATTGCGGCTTAGTGGATCATGTTCTTTTGGTTCGGATATGTGCTGGAAGATGTGTTGAGGTGATTATCTAGGTCTCACTTTGGTTTGTGGAGATCCGCATGGAGTATTTTGCATTGGAAGTGATTATATGACCGATTGTCTTATTATATCTACATGTTATGTTTTGTAACATCTTTTGGATTATGTGCACTAGTGTGTGCGGGTTGTCAAGTTGTTCATGGGATGATGTATTATGATATGTTTTAGTTCCCTCTTTCTCCTGGAGTGGACCAATCTAAGTATTTTTGGTCTGAGTGGCTTATTTTATGTGATATTGTATTGGCCGACCCTTGTTTAGGATTTCAATGTTGTATCTCATATATAAGATGTGCAGAAGGATGGATTGAGTATGGATGAGAAATGAATTGTGTGAGAAGTGTATGGAAATGATTTGCAAGCAGATTTGAGTTTGTGGTGATGCAAGAGTTAGTTTGGGAAGAACTTTGAAGCTGATATGTTCTGTTAGACAAAGTGTTGTGACAGTGCAGATCATCAAAGATGTTTTTCATGTTATTGGTCACTTGATTATTGTTCAAGGATAATTTCATGATTAGGAGAATCCTTCTCAATTTCAGTTCAACTATTTCATTCGTTGTTGATTGACAGTGAGTCCTTCAGCAACAGTTTGTATCTTGTCCTGAAGAAGTGTTCTTCAGCAGCACAAGTTTTTTTGCATTTTGCCTTAGGTTTTAGCACCTTAGTTCTTCAAGTCCCCTAGGTGTTGGTGCTCCTTGGCTACATGCCTAAAATGTTGTAAACATTGTTATTCATATTCTGAGTTAGATTCTGACCTGGTTTTTCCCTATTTGGTTTTTCCATGTATATTTGGTGTTCATGTGTTTTTGTTTGATGTGCTAATGGTTAAAGTGTTGATATTGAATAAGTTTATTAATAACTGCTTTTGAAGTTCTGGATTGATTCACCCCCCCTCTCAATCTTGTTGGGTGTTCAACATATACCATCTAGCACTAAAGAATCCTCACTAATCTACAATCCTACAAATTGAACCACTACAAAACCAAGTTAGAATACTTCCTTTGATTGACGATCTATCTTTCTCATAATCTCCATGTCAAGTAAACATAGCTCTCTTAGGTTCTTAATATCACATAGAACACTAAGATTAAAGAACCCCTATCACATCAATACTATTCTAAAATTAATGAAGTGAAATAATAATAAATGAGCACCAATATGGTTGATACATAGTGACTTGATTGGCTCTACATATGTATCATCTCCAACAACATGAATCAAATCTTTGGGATGAAACCTAAACCATGCAAAGATATCTTGCAAACCATACCATGTCCTTTTGTCAACACTACCAAGTGCTCTAGGTGTGACAAGTAGAAATCCTCCTTTCAATCTCCATCTAGAAAGCTCTCTTTGAATTTAACCATTCAACCCCAAGGTTAATCACAATATAAATGAATCAAAATTTTAAAAGATGTAAGCTTCTCAATTGGAAAGAAGATTATACTAACATCCAGTCTTACATCTATGGACTCAGCCTTTAGCCACTAACCATGCCCTACACTTCTCAAACTCATCCTTGGAACTAACTCTAAAGCTCAAGATAAACTGATCCTCGGGGATAATATCTCCAAAGTTCAAGGTTCACATGAAAAGGCAAAGCAAAATAAAACCATGCCATGTACTTCTTTAAATAGTCCTCAAAACAATATATGGCTCAAGACAAACCTCTCATCAAAGCTAACATCCCTAAAATTCAAGACCCATTTACATTCCATATATTTGTAAGCCACAAATGTTGATTACATGTAAAACCTACAAAACCATACACGTCGAAGACATCCTTGCAATTTTGAATTTGTTAATGTATCCAAAACACTCATAACTTGTCCTTAAACCGAAGATTCACTATTTGAATGCCAAAACACCACTTCACGGATGACAACATGCCTCTAGGGGTTGTCTAGGAGCTCTTGGTCAATAAATGACCAACTCCACAACTTCAATGTGACCAAGTATCCAAGGGTTGTTCTAGAGGCTACAAATCATCAACAGTCCAAGTCCACAACCTCTACAAGAATTGTTCATATTCCTCAATACCTAAAAATATGACCTATACAAGATACTCCCATTAATAGGCAAAATTAATATATGGCTAAAATTGCCCTTCCTCTATCAACTAAACTAAAGTGGCTCTAATACAAAATGAGAAGAGTCCCAACACCAAAATCATAAATAAATTCTAATATTAATTGAAGAAAATCATATTAATCTAATAAAACAACATTTCTAAAATAAAATAGAATCAAAGCATTCCCACAGAAAAATACACACCATAAGATTTAACATAAGAAACCCTGTAGAAAATTATTCCCATGCTAGATCTTCAACTACCCTCAATGAGCAAACCATGAACCCAAGAATCATCGTTCCAACCAAACACCCATGTGGCTTTTCATGTTTCAAAGCAAACCCAATATCTCTCCAACCACACTAAGTGACCTTTGATCTTCCATGAATTTGTCTTGTATACTTAGGATTTTATATGACCCACCACATATATCAAATACATTTTTCTAATGTTAAAAATAACAATTTGTTTTAAAAAAAAAGGTCTACCTAATGTGTAGGGACCCCACAATAAGTGGATTGCAATACAAATCATTGAATATTATATGTAAGATGCACAAAACCTTGTATAGGGACCCCACACCAAGCGGATTGCAATATAAATTATTAAATATTATATATAAGATGCGCAAAACCTTTCCAACACTTCTATAGACTAACCATTATACTAAAGACAAACATATTAAAATAAATCTTAAACAAAACAATCATTTACAAATTATTTAATTTTACTTTTATATCTAACTTTTAATTTTACTTTTGAAAAACCCATTTCTTATTTTGATCATTCTTTTGTTTTGGTTTTTAATTTGTAAATATTATATAATTATATATTACTTTCTAAATTAATGTTTATTACAGGGAAGGCAAAAAATGCATTTAATTTGATATGTTTGTGAATGCATGAAAAGTAGAAAAATATTTTATTATTATTATTCTTATTTTATTTTATTTATTTTTTCTTCCATGCATTCAATTAATTCATATTAATTATTTAATGCTAATTATATCTTAAATTCCACCTCTCAATCATACAATTTTCGTAATTATTTCAATCTAATATTATTAATTATGAAAGATTGAAAGTGTCCCTACATAAATTTTCAAATAGAATAATGAATAAATATGATATATTTCGTCATACTTTATCTACATTCTTCTAAATATAAATATACTAATTATTAAATATTACTTGATGTATAAATCATTGTCAAATTTAAATTCAATCATTTTCTTTTTTAAAGTACATGGTCACATGAGACTCCATACTAGAAGGCCTATGGCAGCCTGGCCTAACTAGAGCTGCAATTTTGGCCCAAAGAATAAACATTTATTGTAAACATCAACTTGATAGTTATTCTCCGAATGTGATATATGTCCCTCTGGTTGGACAGCACGAAATATCCAAGCTAGCCACAAATCTGACCCAGGACTCATCTTAACCTTAATATGCATGCTCTTAACCCTATGTTTCTGGAGTTTAAGATTGTCTCAGCTCATACCTAGATTCGCTTTCAGCTTACAGCTTCTAACTTAACTCTCAAAAACTCAAGGCATGATATTTCACCAACAGAAGGAAGTCTATCTTCACATTCTTTGCTCTCTAGATATCTCATCCTGTGATGGATCATGAGGTATGTTGATGGTGAAAAAGATTACACACGGTTGAATTCAAAAAGTTTAACAACAGTAAAAAAACCTAGGTACACTGGTTTGCAGCATGCCTGTGTGCCTGAAGGGCAAGGAGTTGATAATGCCAAATCCATGGAGTAAAATTCCATACTTGATGGAAAAACTATCTTAGACTCAAGATGCCCTGGTTTTTATTACTTCCACCTTTGTCCTGTGCCATGAGAAAACCCTCAGTAAACTTGATTTCTTACTAAATACTGAATGGGAGATCAAGTTAACACCAATGGAGGTGGAAAATATGTCCTATGCTGGAGGGGCATAAAAACTCATATCTATGATCACTGTCTGGGACATATGGCATAGAATGTATCCACCACAGGGGTGACCTACTTTCCTCAATTTTTGTATTGATAATAAATGAATTTTTGAACAGATCAGGTCTCAGGCCTCAGCAGAGACAGATCTGATCTGATAGTTTTGGAGTAAAAGATCTTTACAACATGCTGGGCATACCACTAACTTATGTATGATTAGCTTGGTGTATTTACAATGTAAACCAGTAAATTTAGCAGAATAAAGTATTGTTAATGAAACATAGAGATCTAGAAGACTAGATTAGCAAGTTATGAGGAAAAGGAAAAATAGATTCACAGCAATTGACCCCTTTCTATTGTCTACTGAGCCGGTCAAGTTAACTATGTGATTAGTATCTGAAAAAAGAATTAATATTATAACCCCAAAATACTACACACCATATTCATAAAATATCAGGACATCGATATGTCAAAATACAGAGTACAAAGCACATATAGTCCTTAAACCCTATTTTACTATAAATACACTACAAAACCATACTGAGAGTCAAGAAGATAAAAACAAATGAAAAAAATACAATAAACTTGGAAGACCTGCACAGTGCCAGCTCCTACAAAATCCACCAACAAAAGAACTAGGCCAACCTGGCAGATCCTCCAAGGCCCAAATATCCATGGACATAGTTATGACTGAATACTTTCAACATCTTGAAAACCCCCATGATTCAGATTGCCTATACAGCTGCAGGCTCTTTTTTCTTCTTTATAGTTTTAACCTTCTCCCAACCAGTCTTGAACACATTCTTCACTGACTTGAAACCCTTGCCAAAGAATTTCTTAAGATCAGCTGTCTTTCCTTTGAAGTCCACCATGATTACAGCAGCAGCAAAGTCTAACAATATGCTAAGAAGTCAAGGCAAAAGCAACCAGATAACAGCAACCCACAAAAAAGCTTCAATACCCACTTGATCTTCAAGACTGGGAGTACAAGAGAAGCCAAGGATGAGACCTTCCACAATCTTATCACTTGATAATCAAGATATTTTGGGTATCATACAACTGAGGCTTACAACAATATTCAAGATTTAAAACAAAAACCCAAAAAAGAATCTAGGAAAGAAGAATCTACTCACCATTGACAGGGAGACAGAGTCAATCTTCTTTACAGATTGGTGGTCCTTGTAGTTGTAATGACAGCCAAAGCCATTAGGCACACCAGTTGGAGAATCCCATGTGTGGAGACCCAATTATGTAGGCTACCTTCCTATTTTCTTGCTTCCACATGCAAGCATTTCAGCTTGAAACTGATTTGTTTGGATTAGCCTTGAATGTAGGGCCAAGAAAGCATATCCTATTTTTCTATATCAAGGGCTGATGGTTTTGCATCTTGTCCCAACTCACGCTAATCTGTGAGCTCCAAAAAAAACCAAAATTATTGGGAAAAAACCGAGCAGAAAACCATGACCATTCTTTTTAGGGATACAATGTGCTAAGCAGCCTATCACCCACAAAGGCTCCAGATATGAACACATTTTAACACTTCGGTTTGGTTAGCCATATTAATCAGAAAGGACTAAAATGGCAAAGAATAAATATGAATGCATTATCCAACTCAGCACACTCAATGTCATCCGTCAGTTCAATTGACAGGTACTTGTGATTTCATATTTGAAAGTCCACGTCCTTTCGGCGATCTTACCCATTTTTTCCCTTATTCCCTTATCATGTCATTTGTATACAGTGGGAATTCCGGATGCATGAAAGGGTCATAGAATTTTGATATGCTATGCATTAAGAGTTGTAAGTGATCAATAATTGAATGTTTGTCTCAATAATATTGAATGAATCGAGAATCTAGATACATTATAGAATGTCAAATCACACTATATTTTAGCAAATTTCTTATTATTATTTTCTTTATGATTCTTTATTTTTAATAGGAATCAATTTAGATGATAGGGAGAGGATCTAATAGTTGAGTACCTAACTTCACACTTCTCAAGATTTTATGTGGAAATTTTAAATAATTCCTAATTTTTTAGAGTCGTACACTTGTTGGCACTTTCCCTTGTTTATAACTAACGTTTCAAGGCCACATCATCAAACATGATGCTACATCAACATACTTTTTCTCAAGGTGAGCAAAAAGACAAAAAAAAAAAAAGTGAGATTGATACTTATACACTAAGTCATTTTTTATTGGTGCGTTGATGTGGCATCACATGATTTGTTGCTTTTTAGATCTAAGGAATACATTTCACTCAATGATGGATAGTCATCATCAACACTAACAACTTTAAAGTCACAATGATTGATACAATATTGTTAAAAATATTGAACATTAAATCAACAACTACTATAACAACTATTGGAATGCACCCAACTTCTAGGTTATTTCCCTTAAATACATGAAATTTCCACAATCTATGATAGATTTAAATTGATGATTTTTGGATTTGATTGTGTGTGTGATTTTTTGGCATCAATGCTTCAAGATCCATCATTAGGATGAGAATTATAAAAGGGAAGAGTAAAAAAGATAGCATGAGCATGATCCATCATTGGGATAAGAATTAGGAAAGAGAATCTCAGTAAAAAAGATAGCATGATCCTAATGATGAATCACACATAATCAAATATAGGGATCATCAATTTGAATTTGGGTGATAGTTATAATTACTATATCAATTTTAAATTTCAATTTTAAGATGAGGATTTACGTATAATAATGAAGTTGTAAATATTTATAAAGAAGAAAATTGTAAATTATATTTTTTTTGTATTTAATTTAGCTTTGTTAATAAGTGTGTTGTTTTGGTGTTTAATTTGATAGATTTTAGTATGTTTTCCCTTGCCTCTTATCTTATTTAACTCTTATGATCTAGACCAAATTCAAATCTTATATGTTTTCTTACATTGCTTAGAATCATGGATGTGATTTTGTCTCTTAGATGTAACCATAAGTGTAATTTCATATGCCCTATTTGAATTCCTTTTTTACTCTTCTTGAGTCTACTCCTATATAAAATTGAACTATTGTCTACTAGCTCGTCTCTGAAATCTTTTGAATTAGCACCCAATAGTGCATATTTAAAGGTATGAACATGGAGTATTTTCACACAAATAATGAAGAGAAGCAAAAGAGAATTCTAGCCCATTTGGACAAGAGCAATATGCATTAACAACAACTTCTACATCACACATCCTACTTTTTCTATCTAGTTTAAATCTTCACATACATATTGTGGAGACAAAAATAAAGGGTTTGACTTTGGCTCAAGGAAGTACAACACTTCAATATTAACAATACAACCTTTGAAAGTTATTTTTTAACACTACCTTGAATGGAGTTCAATTGTCATGTTAGAGGCAAAAGATTCTAGAATAAGCAATCGACATAGACATGATAGTGTCACATAAGACATGATCATGAGAGAACCAAACAAAATCAAAGGTGTGATTACATTTAGTTGCAATGTAATATCTAGAGACTTATCTACTTTAGAGCAACACCTAATACATGAGATTCACAATCAAGAAGCATTCTTTGAGTGCATCTACATTTTGATTTCATCAAATCCTCTAGCGTTGTCATTAAAGATGGTTACTTGTCTCAATTATATTTATCTAATATTAGATTAGAATGTTAATTATTCTTATATATATATATAATTTTTTAAGGTTCTTTTTCTTATCATATTGGTGAATTTGACTTATTGAATCTATCTAGTTTTCCCAAGCAAGTTTGTATCTTTTTTATTTTTTTCCAATTTGACATCTCTAACATTTTCATCTCTATATTATATCTAAACATCCATTTATTTTCATTTCCTTATCTATTTTAATATATTTGTTTATTTTTCGCAATGTCAATTAATCTTTCACCTTCTACTTAGAATGAACCCCAGGTTAAGTCCAACAATTGCCATGAGCCAAATTGATGGGCCCAATGTTAAAATTTTCAACACTATGCAACCATGCATAAGAGGAATATCATTAATACTACTCGCAATTTTCTTAGAGAGGAGTTTAATCATCTTGATAATTATGTTAATCCTTCCAATCTAGGATGTCATCAATAGAATGATAATGACAAAATCCTATAAAATAAAGGTGCTTAAATACATTTCAAAGGAAATACCATCAATCTCTCTTATGGTGCATCTATCTCTCATATCCCAAGTGTGTTCATCCATTGTCCACTCTCTAACCCCATCTCTTACATTTTCTACTTCACATGCTACTTCTCTTATTTCCACTCCTCCTACATCCTACATTTCTTTTATTTCCACTAATCCTCTCATAGTTACTACTTCTCACAACCAACATAACTCCAGTATCCCCTCTCATTCATCTCATTCCATCATTCCACCTTCCTAGACATAATCTCCCCTCATTTACACCCACCCCATTATCACCCATGTTGCAACTCTCATATTTAATTTCACCTATCCATCACCCCACCATTGACCAATAAAATATAATATATGGTAAGTGCAGACACCTAAAAATGTCTCATTGATCATGTACTAATTATTTCTCTAATTGATCAAATAATTCTTTAATTTTTTAATTAAGTTAATTAATCTTATTCTTCTAATTTCATATTTCCTCATAATCTTACTAATCATTCTATTTCTTATTCTTTCATCATTTAATCATTTTAACCATTTTCTAATGTTAATTAAATATTTATTATTTAATTAATTCTGACTAATTCCCCAATTTAAATAATCTTTATTATTTAAATAAATTCTATTTTCAATTTCTATCTCTAATCAATTAATCATTCAACCCTTTTCTAAATATTAATTAAATATTAATTATTTAATTAATTGTGATTTAATCCTTTAATTTAAATAATCTTTATTATTTAATTAAATTCCATTTCTAAAATAATTAAATAGTTTCTTTAAATTATTTAATTAGCTAATTAATTCTTCAATTCCAAATCCCCAAATTCTAATTTCATTTAATTTCAAATTCTTTTAAATTCAAATACATGTGCATGATTTCAAAAATCAAGTTGAAAATCAAAGTCAAGTTCTAAATATATTCAAATACTAAATTGAATTTAAAATAAATTCAATTATTTGAATTAAATACCATTCAAGGATTAAATTGAAAATCTAAGTCAAAGTGTAAGCACATGCTAAATTAATTAATTAAATCATTTATCTCTCCAATCTCTATTTCCATCTTTTAGTTAGCTTTTTCATCTTCTTAATTTCCTCCAATCATTCTTTTTCTTCCTTTAGTTAGCTTTTTCTCAATCAGTTGACTTAATTAATCTATTTCATTTCATCTCTAAATCAACAATTCAACTATCAATTTTCATGTGAGCTCACCTGAGTTCCACCTCTTGATCAATTTGTTCCACCTTTCAATCAATCTTCTCCAAAAATCTATAAATTGAGCATTCAATCTCCATTTTCAATAATCGCGAACTTTGAATATTTGTGTCAATTGCAGGTTGCCAGCGCAATATCTGAGAGCCACCATACCACAGAGAGGAGAAGAACAATGGAAGTTATATGCAGTCACGGAATAGGGAGTTTTGATTGAATTGCTTTATAATTCCTATATTGATTTGATTGTGTTATTTGATTGTCTGTTTGTTTGAATTCTTTGATTAGACAGGGATTCATGATTTCCCTTTGAATTCTAATTGATGCTTTGAAGATGAATTCTTTTACATGCAACATTTTGGTGAACCCGACGTGAACAACGGCTAATCACCTTCTCTATTTTCTATGTTATTTTTGTAGATCGTACGGATTTATTCCTTTTTTGTAGGTTTTGCACGGATTTCAAAAAAAGATCTCTTCATCATGCATTCGTGATTGCATCATTACACAATCGCATAGATAGAACTACGTAATCGACCTTTCAGGGTCATGCAATCAACCTTTCAAGGTCACACAATCGACCTTTCAGGATCACACAATCGACTTCTCAGGATCATGCATTCACTCTGAGATTATTACACATTCGTTAGGAAAATTGTTGTTCTATTATTTTTATTCTTATATCCTTTTTGTTCTCTGATCTGTGTAATTTTGCATGAAATTGAGTAAATCTGGAAACATATTATTTTTATTGCATATTTTTGTTATAATTGTTTATGGCACGTAAGGTACAATTCAGGATTTCAGGTGCCAGAAGGACAAAGGAGCAAAGAAGACAGGCCAGACGTTATCAAAGAATTCTCAAAGTAGAAAAGCAGATACAAGATTCGGAAGACCAACCAGCCATCGATAGATACAACAACTTAGTTCTCTCATGTCGGGTTAAATATGATTTGGTTAACATTGAGTGGATGCTGAGATATCTAGCTAGAGCCTCACAATCTGTTTTGTAGGTTTCTGATCAAATTTAGCTTCAATTTTTCATTTTTTTTGTGTTATCTGTCTGTGTGTCACGCAATTGCCCTTTTATCATCACATAATCGACCTGTTAGGATCACACATTCGCTCTGTCAGGATCATGCAATTGATTTGACAGAATTAAGCAATCGCCTATTCAGGGTCATGCAATCGCACAGGTATCATCACACATTCATTTCTGTTAATTTTTGGTTCTTTGTTTTCTATTGATTTAATTTTACTACTAATCATCTATTTGTAGCCTATGACAAATTTACAGAAAGGATCGTATTAGTATTAGATTAATTGCACTCATGCTCTTACACTTCCTTTTTTGGTGCTTAAAATCAACATTGGTTAAAATTGACATGCATGCATAACACTTCAATTTGGGCTTAAAATCAACAATGATTAAAATTAACATGCATGCCTTCACATTTCAGTTTGGTGTTTAAAATTGACATGCACATACGTATTCAACACCTCAATTTGGGCTTTAAAATGAACGTGAATCATGTTGCATATAGATTAAATCACATTTGATTTTCTTAAGGGAAATAACTTTTATTGTGTTTGGGGTGGACCTATTGTTGCATTAACTAACTTTCCACCCGCCTTCGGGGTCTTGGGAGAAAGGAAGGAGGTGACAATGACACTCAATTTTATTTTATTTCACGTAGAGAAGGGTATCTTTGACTTGGGATTTCATCACCCCACAAAAGTACTTCTAATTGGGATGCGTTGGGGATATCATCTCTCCCAGCATACTCTCGAGCGGGTTTTTTGAGCTGCTATATAAATATATTGGTCAGGCGGCTAGAGTGTTGAGTGAATTCGATGTATGTGGGGGCATTCCTTGCACTGATAAGCTCAACTAAAGTCTTAAGTGTCTTGCTCTGAGAATCCATCGTTGGATCGGGCCCCTCAAAAGTTTATAATAAGAACCAACTTAGTAGCCCAAAATCCTACATTCAGTGATTTCGGGAGTGTGGATCGTACCCCATAGATACCCCTCACGTACCTTGCATTATGAGACAGAAATCCCTCGGTGATAAGATCTTCAAGGTAAGAGAGATTGGCATGCCCAAGAAGTGTGTGTCGTGAAGTGGAGCCAGTGTTGCTAGACTCTTTATCTGTCAGTCTTGTTTCGGTATTTTGTTGCAGGGGCCTCATTGAATGGTGTCCACTTTCCAGCCTAAGATTGTCTTCTGTGTCTTTTTATGTATCGTTGTATCATACCAGTATTGAATAAGTTATTTGGGCTATTTCAGGCCCTATCCTGCATACCTTTGAATTTTCTGAGATTGTTTGAAAACTAGTTCAGTCAACTATATCTACCTCTAAACAATTGTTCTCAGACTTGGAAAACCACAAAACTTGTCCTACACAAAATTACTGAAAACAAAGTCCATTTTAAAACATCACATAGTCCTGCAAACTCAAAGAAATGCACACTTGTGACCATAGGTAGTCCTTGTATAGTCCTCATTTATGTCCTTAGTCCTTGCATAATCCTCATTTACGTCCTTAGTCCTTGCATAGTTCTCATTTACGTCCTTATTATAATCCATAGTCCTCATTTACATTCTTACTATCGTCCTAAGTCCTTGCATAGTCCTCATTTGTGTCCTTACTATCATCCTAAATCCTTACATAGTCCTCATTTATGTCCTTAGTCCTTTCATAGTCCTCATTTACATCCTTAGTCCTTGCATAGTGCTCATTTATGTCCTTAGTATCATCCTTAGTCCTTGCATAGACTTCATTTATCATCCTCATATACATCCTTGTCTATACCTCATATACGTTTGTATTAGTCTGTTGTCAGTTGCATAATCATCCTAGAAATTTATACCCCAAACGTCCAAATCGAAATCAAAGGAACCTCAACTCAAACATTGTCACATTCAAAGAAATGGAGAAAACATCTTACATGTTATGATCCTTGGTCCAAACCAATCAAGAAAATATCATGGATTGGCATTATAAATTTCGTAGAGAAGGTGGAAGATTCATCCCTTCCATTCCCATTCCATCGCTATCCATAGAAACCTTATCTCAACAAATCAATACTTTGCAACAACAAGTGATAGACATGACTAGTCCTAGCAACCATAGGGGCTGGTTAGAAAACATGATGAGAGAAGTGATGAACACAAGGGAATCAGTATCAAGCCAACCTTCTTCTTCTGGTGAGACCATTCAAACATGCCAACCTTCATTCTCCAACAAAATCATTCCTACCTCAGTTCAACCAACATTAGAGTCATGTAAACCTTCTTTTTCTTTCAACCCACTATATCAATCATACCAATCAAACCAAACTAACATTCAAACCCCTTTCAGCCAAAATCAAACCCCATTCAACCAAAGTCCAAATCAAAATTCACACCAACCCAACATTCAAACCTCTTTCAACCAAAATCAAAACCATTTCAACCAAAGTCCAAACCAAAATTCATTCAACCAAAATTAAACATCTTTCACCCAGAATCATACTTCTTTCAACCAAAATCAAATCCCTTTCAACCATATCTATCCACCATTTCATCATCCCCTAAAGTCACCCAAGACCAATCCATGCCATCTCTATCTAATAACACAACCTCTCAATCGCTATCCATCATACAAATCCAATCTAATTTAAGTCACAATTCAAAGCATCTCATTCAAAATCCTTCTTCATCAGGCCAAAATGTTGAAACATTCCAACAATCTCCCATGCATTTCCAAACTCCTTCCCCATGTCAAGAGGATGATCCAAAATCAGAAGAAATGAGTCCTGAAACAAATAAAGATAAAAAACAACCACTTCCATCCTACCCAATTTTTGATCAAGATCCCATCGACCAAGAATCTTATGATGATCCTCTCGCTCTTTTCTATTCCATTCATAATCAAACCCTTCCATCTCAAGAACAAAGAGTCATTTTAAGTCCCATCCAACATCCACCTCCTAAACAAGATCAGGACATCCCTTTTATCCTTCATAATAATCCCTTTCCAAGACAAGATCAAAGCATACCTTTACCTTCATGTCCTAAACAAGATCCCATTATTTCTCTAGATCTTGATCAAGGTCCCTTCATCTCCATGTCATAATCCTCCACTTTCTTCACAAGATTCCCTCTCAAATGAACTTACTATTTCTCCTAGTCGCCCTCATGATCCTAATCGCTCTACACAAGTTGATCATGAACCCGTTATCAATGAAATCATCATTCCAGATCATACTACACAGAGTAACTTGTCAACAATTCAATGTGAGCTATCATCACATGCCAAAGTGGTGACAGAAACAAACATGGCACCAGCTAATGAAATCAACACCCAAATTGTTTCATCGTCTTCTTCATGCACAAGAATAACACCAGCTAATGAGATCGACACTTGGTTGGCTTCATCATCCTCTTCAAGTGCATCAATAAAAGCAAACATAACACCCGCTCATGTCACAACTTCAGAACTAGAATCTATTTGCCTCATAGACTGGGGACAAGATGATCTACCACAGTTGGATTTCTTTAAAAATCATAAGGCTATAGCTGAATTCATGGGTTCCAGAGATGGATTTCCATCTGATGATCCACAAAATCCAAAAACTAAAGAAATCAACATTGAAGATATTGAACATGTACACTTAGTTGAGTCCTTATATCCTATTGGAAAAGACATCTTTATCCGACTCTTCAAACAAAGACCAATGAACTACCTACAAAAAAATCTCTGACCCTATGAACAACATGCACCTTAAATGATATTATACCTAAGGGATGGGTTAGTTTAGGTTTTACTTTCTGCATTGCATATCAGTTTATTCAAAGCACTTCATTGCATATAGTTTCTTTTTCAAGCACATCATATTCATAATTTTTATAACATAAGTTTCTGTATTTTCATATAGTAGCACCAATAAAACAAGGCAACTGTCTAAGTTGGTCATTTGTTTGCATTCAAGAGAAACAAGGGTCATCTCCTTTCTTAGATATTTGGACATGAATCCTTTGAGGTCCTAAGGTCATTCATTTTCAACATTACCCTGTGACGACACTTTACTTATGGTTGGGTAGTGATTTCACTATTTGAGACTTGTTAACCCAAAATCTATCAATTGCTATATCTCAAACACATTAATAAAATCTCTAATTCATTCTAGACACCTAGTTGATCATATGACTAGTGAAAAATTTAAAATTCTACTTCAGCGTCGCTGTAATTATCACACCCAAGTAGGTTTCATTTCTTACAAGTCAAGGCAAGAAAATAATAAAAGAAAAAGAGGTATGCCAAATATTCATCTCAAGGAAAAAGAGCAATGATATATAACTGAAATATCATGCATACAAAGTGCGACAAAAAGCTTGACTATGGGAACATGCAAGTAACTCCATCAAGGCTATGAACACCTGCTGGCAATGGAGCAATATTTGAGAAATTATAGTCTATAACCTTGCCGGAGCTCTAAAAGCTTGTTAGTAGTGAGGCTCTATTCGGGATGCTTTTGAAGTTAGGATAATCCACATAGCTAGTCATATAGGATGCTAAGGATCTTTAGTGAATACAAGAGAGGGAATTAACTCATCTGCACACACATGGGCAAAATAAGATCAAAGTTTCAAGAATCAATGGGAAAGTTTTCTGCGTCTCCATTTGTAAATCCTAGTCACTAAGTATGTTGATTTGGATGTTCCAAGTGATCTTAAGGATCGATTGACTACTTATCTACTAAATGTTTTGTACCTCCATTTTTAATTGGTGTATTAAAAAATTCCAAACAAACACAGTCAACCTTGTTCAAATAGGAAATGCATTTTCATCATACATCTTGCATTAACATAGGTCATGTCAAAAATTCATTGTCTATGCATGCATTTTGCAGATCATCATGTCATACAAGTCTACACACTAGGGGCATAACTAAAAAAATTCTAAAAATCATTAAAAAGTCCTGAAAAAATCCAAAAAAAATCATAAAAACAACTGATAAAATTCTTAAAGTCATAAAAAGTCCTGAAAAAATCAATCAAAAACATTCAAATATGTGAAAACTTAAAAATTCAAAAACATTGGAAAGAGAAGTGAAAATACCAAAAACACTCATATAACGTCCTTTGAAAATATCAAAAACATCTGGAAAATGTCCTGAAATAATAAAAAACATTCAAATATCGATCCACATAATCCAAAAATATCAAAAAAGCTCTTGGAAAATAACTAAACAATAAAAAATCAATCAAAAAACTTGCAAAAAATTATCTCGCAAGAATCAAATACCCTAGTAGGTATCCAACAAATGCTTCGCAAGAAGTTAACAAAGGATACGACTAGCTAGTCAAACATCTGCAATCAACTGATCAAACTGTCTTATCAATCGTATCATGTCCATATCAAGTGATCATTATCTTGTCTTAAACAGAAGATGATACACTCGAAATCAGACAGGTCAGTCTTAAACGGGCTCTACAACTTTATGAGATCGGACATTATCAACCATCACATCAAGCAACTAAGAACGAATGCACGAGGTTAGTATAGCTATTGAATTTTGTCTGGGTCAGTCTTTATCTTTTATCATTTGGTGACAGATTATGTTCCTATGCTACTCAAGGATGTCTACAAGTGACTAGAGGAGCCATGATGGGCATTATCTTTTTCTTTGTTTGTTGCTTGTCTGCTACATGTTTGTTTCTTCAATGAGATATCTTTACATCTTGGTTCCTTATACCCTAATGTGCTAAGCTTCATTGTTAAATAATAAGGCTCGGTGATGAATATATAATGCACAATAAATAATGACACAGGTTCGTGATTCATTCAATTTCATTTTCATCTCATTTGGTTATTGCTAGTTTTTTTACTCTTTTCTCATCATCTCATATCAATCATCTTCAATTGCTTCTGATTCTCATCTTTCATTCTATTTCATTCTAAGGTTCATTCTCTCATATTCTATCTTGATATCATCTTCAGATGACCTATCTCTATCTCTAATCAACTAACTATTTTTCTATCTCACATTCTTCTTTTTTCGAGAGATCATTTATATCTTTAATGCACAAACAATCTCTTGAGGGGGCATTATACCCTAAGTATCACTGGGGAATATTGGGGCAGATTTTTTTTTGTTTTCTTTGAAACAACATCGTTTCGACATTGGCTCAAAGAGGGGCAAATGTAGACACCTAAAAATGTCTCATTGATCATGTACTAATTATTCCTCTAATTGATTAAATAATTCTTTAATTTTTTAATTAAGTTAATTAAGCTTATTCTTCTAATTTCATATTTCCTCATAATCTTACTAATCATTCTATTTCTTATTCTTTCATCATTTAATCATTTTAACCATTTTTGAATGTTAATTAAATATTTATTATTTAATTAATTTTGATTAATTCTCCAATTTAAATAATCTTTATTATTTAAATAAATTCTATTTTCAATTTCTATCTCTAATCAATTAATCATTCAACCCTTATTTATTATTTAATTAATTGTGATTTAATCCTTTAATTTAAATAATCTTTATTATTTAACTAAATTCCATTTCTAAAATAATTAAATAGTTTCTTTAAATTATTTAATTAGCTAATTAGTTCTTCAATTCTAAATCCCCAAATTCTAATTTCATTTAATTTCAAATTCTTCTAAATTCAAATACATGTGCATGATTTCAGAAATCAAGTTGAAAATCAAAGTCAAGTTCTAAATATATTCAAATACTAAATTCAATTTAAAATAAATTCAATTATTTGAATCAAATCTCATTCAAGGATTAAATTGAAAATCTAAGTCAAAGTGTAAGCACATGCTAAATTAATCAATTCAATCAATTAATTAATTAAATCATTTTATCTCTCCAATCTCTATTTCTATCTTTTAGTTAGCTTTTTCATCTTCTTAATTTCCTCCAATCATTCTTTTTCTTCCTTCAATTAGCTTTTTCTCAATCAATTGACTCACTCAATCTATTCAATCTATTTAGTTTCATCTCCAAATCAGCAGTTCAACTATCAATTTTCATGTGAGCTCACCTGAGTTCCACCTCTTGATCAATTTGTTCCACCTTTCAATCAATCTTCTCCAAAAATCTATAAATTGAGCATTCAATCTCCATTTTCAACAATCACGAACTTTGAATCTTTGTGTCAATTGCAGGTTGCCAGTGCAATATCTGAGAGCCACCATACCATAGAGAGTAGAAGAACAATGGAAGTTATATGCAGTCACATAATAGGGAGTTTTGATTGAATTTCTTTATAATTACTATTTTGATTTGATTGTATTATTTCATTGTCTGTTTGTTTGAATTCTTTGATTAGATAGGGATTCGTGATTTCCCTTTGAATTCTAATTGACGCTTTGAAGATGAATTCTTTTGCATGTGATAGTAAGTACCTTCCCTCTAAGCACTAATAAGGCAATCAAAAAAGAAATAGAAGCATAATACACTCTCCTATGAAATCTTATTATATTATTTCTCTTTGGGTTCTCTATATTTGAAGTGTATTATGGTGAAGGGGACACATTGACTCATTTATGTTCTTCAAATGCCACTTGCTTGGACTACATGTTGATGATAGACTACTTACAAAATAGTTCCGCACACTTGATTAGCTTTATTTATTGCCTCATGATTTAGAAAACTCATATGTGGAGATAACTAATGCTTTTGTGCAATATTTCAATGTTAATAGTGATCTTAAGGTGATTTTTTTAGATTTGGATGAATGTAGACAAGGACCTAATTAAATAACTTATGATTATGGAATTTGTTTTGAAATCCTTTTAATTCTATCTATAAAAATTTATTACAAAATACTAGATGATGAACTTCAATTATTATTTGTTAAAAACTTACTTCCTACCATTCAAGGCAAGGTGTACTTAAACAACTACAATTCATCTATAGATTTGTGTGTAAATCTAAAAAATATTGAGCTACATTGTTAGAAGCATATGGACTCAAATTTGGATCTTTGCATTCTCCCTCAAACTTGTCCTATCCTTTTAAGTTTTAGCTACAAAATTCTTTCAAGAAGTTTGGAGATATTAGACCTTCTACAAATAATGATATTACATATTTTGTAGCCTCTTCTATCATTTCCATGAAGCCTAAAATTACATGGAAATTCAAAGGATCGTGATCCCATCCATGTGGTACTTTAAAATTTATTTGATCAACACACCTCTTGTTCATCTATCAATACATCTATTTATGTTCCAAAATTTTTGATTAAAGGATTTTTTTTATAACAATATATTAAACTAAAATATAATTAAAAATAAATAGGCTCAAGTAATAATATTTAGTATCTCATTGATAACAACAAATCTCATGTGGAAGGTGTTGATGATGCGAGCAACTAGTCTATTACTTGTCTTTTAACCAAAACTTACAAATCTACTCTAATCTCTCATGATTCTCATCCCAACATACATCAAAAGACACACATTATTTTGAGACAATCATAAGGCCCCACAAAGAAGTCACAATTATCATACACATTAAATCCATGCTTGTACTATGCAACTATCCAAGTGTTTCCCTATAGTGAAACATATGTGCATAAAATTTTTGATAAAGGGGCAAGGGTTTCTATAGTATCAATTCATTGATTTGGTGCTACCATAAGGTCTATAAATTTTAAGAAGGTAGCATTCATCATGTTGAGGACTAATCTATAAATATTTAATGTGAGTTGTAGTTCTCACCCAATGTAGAGCACCTAACAAAACCTATGAAGATCACACAACTAGAACGTATAAGGTCTACATGTCATACTTCAAATAAAATCACTAGATAGCACACAACAATATGGTTGTATTCATCTTTTGTCTCCCAAATAGTCATATTTCTCCTTTGTGCACTTGTACAAGAATGACCTAAGACTCAGTGATAACTTGTCAATACAACTACCTAAATATTGTTAGATTCAATGACAGTCCCAAAGACACTAAGAGGGGGGGTGAATCAGTGTCTAACCAGTTAATGGAATATTTAAAATTATTTATAACTTTGCAACCCAAATCAATGTACTGGTAAGAAAGAAATAATGCAGTAAACAAAACTAATAGAGATAACATAAATGCACACCATAACACAATATATTTTAACGAGGAAACCCGGTGTGGGAAAAACCTCGATGGGATTTGTGACCCACAATATTTACTCACTGGCCAATATGAATAAATATTACTTACAATAGGGGCCTGCACATGTAGGAAGGCCAATAGCCTAGAGCTCACTTCTCAATAGAAGAGTCTCACTGACTACAATAAGGATAATTAAATCCAATACAGTGTACTGCTCAAAATAACATCTCTAATGCCTGGTTTAGTACCGGTCGAAGCTCAGTCAGATACCTTAACAAAAACCTTCGCTATCTGTACATATACCAATAATAATCACCTATCTTTTTCTTAATACAAAATGATCTATAAGATCTCATACATATATGAGTCTTTACAATACACCAAGTCGTCTTACAAAAGATAATTATATTTACAATACAATTCACATAAACAAAACTTGTCTCATGTCGGCCTGAGTGTCTGTGTGTGTAGAGACCTAATATCGGTTGGTTGCCATCAATGACAACATAAACCATTCATATGACTGTAGAATGCCAACAATCTCCCCCTTTGGTAGTGATGGAAACACTCATGAGAAAAATCCAAAATTGTTATCACAAAACTGAAATCCAAAAAGAAGTGTGCTCCCCCTAAGCAAGTGATCTCCTCTGTGCATATATTATTCTCTTCACTACTCCTCCTTTGGCATCAATGACAAAGGATGTAAAAAATAATAATACAAAATTTATCCTCAAAGTTTGTAACCAGATGGTTACAATCTGAAAGATATCCGCCAAAAATAAGTTCAAACTCTGCATAAACTTGTTACTGTCAGAAAGAATTTTCTCAGTCTGCTGGATCATACTGGTGAGATAGAGCATCTTCTTCTCTGGTAATCTTTCTCCACGGATTGTTGCCTTAGTTAATTCAACTTGCTGAGTGATAAGACTATCCAATCTTGGACCAAGTTTGCTCTTCATCTCCTGGTCCTTTAGCCTTATTCTTGCCTTTTCTTTCTCCAAGCTCTCCAATTTTACTTCAAACACTATCATTTCCTATTCAAAAATTGATGTAGGTTTCAAAGAACCTATCATATTGTTTGCTATGTCATCAATCTCTTTTTGTGTCTTTTTAATCTCCTCATCAATGTCCTCTATCAAATAGTGAGGCTTACAGGCTTCTCTATACAACTCTTTATACTCCAAAATTGTAGAATTGAGCATCGGTAACAGTGAATCTAAGTGCTCTGTATAGTTTTTTATGGTTTTCTCAAAGAATTCACTCTTATCTTTATCAACTCTCTCCTTAATTGTTCCTTCATTCACCTTCTCTAGAGTTAGAACATTTTCAGCAATGAATTTGGACAAGGTGTCCAATTTACCTAAAGAATTGTCAATCTGATCTATCTTACATGTTGGTGCAATCATCCTCAAGATAGGTAGTGTGTCATAAATAGCCTTAAAATGCTAAGGCCGTGCAATATGTTATCTTTTTGATTGAATCCAAAAGAGCATCTGTCACATTAGTAGGTCTAAATTCACCTGTAGATGTGCTCGGTTTAGCAATAGCTCTCCTCTCAACATATACTTCTCCAATAACCTTAATTATTTCTTCCTTATTACCAACAATTGATTCCTCTTTATTCACATTATTTGTTGGTTTCTCTATCTCAACATGAACCTCTGCCTCGGATTGCTTCTCACTATTAGTTCCTTTATCTTCTATCGGTGTCTCAGAATTCTGAGTGTTAGCATTATTTTCTGGTGTCTCAGAGATCTTGATATTCTCACCATCGGTTGCCTTAACTTCTGCAGTGTCCTAATCTACAACAATGTTAATATCATGTTTATCAATGCTCATAGAAAAAAGAATCTCAGAATCCATGTTAGTATTATCAAGAGTAATATCTTCAGTTCCCATATCAGGTGGACTGATTTTATGTACCGGTGGGATATCCTGAGCTGGAGGTGGATGATTATCTGTAATCTTTATTGTAGGAACACCACCAACCTTTCCTTTTCCCTTATCCTTATCCTTCTGATATACCTTAAAGGTTTTGTCCATTTTCGGTTTGCTCCTTTCTTCTTGCTTTTTCTTTTCAATAAAGAATATATCCCATTTGTCTGCAGTCTCATCAGCAATTTCCTTAACTCTCCCAACCATTAGGCTCACTTGTCGGTGTCCACTAACAAAAATTGATCGGTTTGCCTCAGAAATTAATTTATCAATTTCCTCTTTAGAATTCATAGGATGTACTGCCAATAATGCTTCAACTTTCAACTTCTTATCAAGTTCCATTACTGATAATCTTTTTGCTTCTAATTTCATATACAGATCATTTGGCAAATCATCTATTACTTCAATCAAAACCTTCTTATAGATATCTAAATGCAAAATAATGCTCTCTTCTATTGTTTCC
Organism: Cryptomeria japonica; assembly: GCF_030272615.1. Lineage (NCBI taxonomy): Eukaryota > Viridiplantae > Streptophyta > Pinopsida > Cupressales > Cupressaceae > Cryptomeria > Cryptomeria japonica. Next base: position 558,878,691 of record NC_081408.1, on the reverse strand, counting down.
CTATCAGAATCCTTAAAAGAATGATATAATTTGTTTACATTAATCAGATTTCCTTCTTGTGTTATCTCATTCAATAGTTCTTCCAGAGTAGGGTTATCTAGTGCCTGTTTCTTCTTTAGTGTAAGCTTCTTCTTAGGTTCCCTAACTACCTGCTACTTCTTCCTTAGTGTTCTGGTTCTCTTGGGAGAAGGAGAAGGTTGGTGAGGGTTTTCTCTTCTTCCTCTCTACTCTCTTGAATTCAGTTGCCTTTCCAATGTCGATATCAGAAGAAGTGACAATCGGTGAAACATGTGCTTCTAGTTTCAGTCCTTCCAATTCACTAGCATATATACCACTTAAGTTCATTACATTTTCTTTGACCTCCTTAACCATCTTGGATGCATCTCTGATAAATTATTCTCTTTTTTCTCTGCTTTTGCATTGAAACAACACTCTCAATAGTTTCAACATTACCAAAAATTTCTTCAGATGGTTCTCTAGGTGCATCAAGTAGTGTTTTTGCATATGTTTCAAGAATGGATAAATCAACTTCATAACCCATTTCAGTAACCCAAATAGTTCTAGGGCTAACTGCTTCCATCCATGTCTCATCACGTTTAATAACAAAGCAGATTTGTTTGTCATACTTGTCAACTATACTCTGCGGTAACCTCTCTCTTGCCTTCATTTTGGTTGAAAAAGTTTTTAAATAATCTGTGATGATCTTGTCACAGTCAGTGCCCATAATGGTGAAAGCTTCTAGAATCTATTTTCCTACCGAGATGTCATATCCAAAATCCTTATGACCAATGTCGGGTATCTCTTTGGTGAAGTAAAGCATTAGACAGACAAGCAGGTTGCCAAAGAGAAAAGTTCCTTTCTTGTCACCTTTAATCTTCGCCAAGTTATCAATCAATTCATCCTTAAGCCATTCACAAACATCAATTTTAGTGTTCTTTACCTTCTCATATTCACTGTGAATACAAAGGCTAGAACCGAATTCAATTTATTTGCACGTGTTACTCTATAGCCAAGTACCATACTCACATATCTCACATTTGCATCTCTAACATCATTGACTCTAAGGGATCTACTATCGGATGTAGCTCCAATTAAGCTCATCACACCCTTGTTAGGTATTTTCTTGGTTTTGTTAGGCCTACTACCGGTTGAGGGTAAACTAGTAACTGTCTTAATTTCTTCCTTGGTTATTTTGCAAATTGACTCTAACCACATAAATTCTCCATGGACTCTACTCAACACAAGGTGGACTACTTCCTTCAAAAATTCAGGAATGCTAGGAATTTCAACAAAACCTAAGTCTTCAACAATCTTATGTTCAGGTTTAATCAGACCTTGCTCATCAGTAATAACATCATTAAACATTTTCTTCAAGTCCTCAATCCGTAGGTCTTCTATATTGCAGTGGATATAGATTCTCTGGTCTTCGGCAAAAGCAACATCCTTCAGAATTTTTGAAAAAGCTTTGATAGAATCATCTTGTTTAGCAATTTCAAGGATAATTTTGAATACAGTTCTAGGGTGCTTGATGTTCTCTACCACAGTAGGGTTTGCAATAAACTTAGGTGAAAAATATGAAGATGCCATTTCAAAAGA